>NW_007066049.1:249359-416532 GCF_000164805.1 Carlito syrichta | reverse complement strand
GCGTGCCTGTAATTCCAGCTACGTGGAAGGCTGAGGCAGAAGGATCACCGGAGCCCAGCAGGTCGAGGCTGCGGTGGCCGGGAGCGGCCACTGCACTCCAGTCTGGGCGACAGAGTGAGACTCCAGCTCAAAAAAAAAAAGAAAAGAAAAACAGGATTAGTTTAAAAATGCATGTTTTTTTCAGAAGAAAATTTACTTTTTGGTTGTGTAATTCATCGACATTTTGCCTTTAGAAAAGTTCTAATAAAAGTACTTAAGGGCAAATCAATGAACTTTCTCATTTCCCTTCATCTCTCTTACCCCTCAACAAACTCTCTGGAAGAAAAGCACTTTCTAAAAAGTGCATTAGACACATGTTCTTAGTGGGTTTACAGATAAAGAAAACAGCCTCCCTACTGCCTTACATTCTCTAACATTTTCAGGTAATTATCTGAAACAGACCTTGTGAGGGCACTGTCTTTTGAGCAGAATCCAAAAGCAAAGGGACCAAAATAAGGAAATCAATTCCTGCCAAGGAGTGCCTGAAAAACTCCAGTTTAATGAACTGATGTAATCTCAGTCCAGGACTCAAGGCAGCACTGGCAGGGGATTCTCATTACTCCTGAACGCTAGGAGGATGGAAAGGGAGTGAGCAGCAGTTCCAGCTGGTGGAAGTCCAAGATTACTGATAAGGCATGGCCTGGGAAGGGCTCCCTCACTTCAGCTTGGGCAATGTGTCTTACATGGTTTCACCTGGCCCCGGGTGACAGGAAACCAACGTACTACTATCAATCCCCAATAGTGAAACACAGACAAGAAATTGGAGAGATTGGAAAGCCAGATTAAAAACAAAAAACACACACTACATTTAAGTTTGTGAACTGTGTCCCCAGTCCTTGAACATATTGCAGGAAAAATTCCAGTGTTTATCTGAATGGGCACAAGCATGCTACGCTATCATCTGACAAAAGAAAAACCTTCTCTGCAGTTCCCAAGAATGAGAAGGGAGAAACTTGCAGAGGAAGCAGGATTTCTTTCACAATGTAAACCATCTCAGATAATGTAAAAGGCGAGCACATCTCCTGCCATTTCACTGTGTGACTGCATATTGTATATTGCATATTGTTGGCTCACATTTGCAGAGGCAGATATATGTTGAAAAGGAAGAAAAAGATCATCATCAGGAACTATGAACAATTGTGTGTTCTGTACAACATCTGGAGCGTTGGTCTTAAAGAACTATTTCTTTCTGTTACACTTGCAAAATTGTATACGGATATGTTTCATACAGCAATCTACTGAATGATATAAGCATTCTGAAATCAGAAGTATAGGGAGTGAATTCGTGTCCAATTGTAGAGAAATTAGCAAATTTCAGCTAAATTAAGTTGATGATGTAGATTTGGTATTTTCTAATACGTTTGAGAACAACAGGATATATTCATTTCCTTTCTTTCAAAAGGGATGAAAAGCAATCCAGGAAACATACATTAAAGCTTCCTAATCAAGGTCAACATTTGTTACTAACAAGTGGTAAGTAGAGTCAAAGAAGTGACATTATGCTGGCATGAGGACACCTTACTTATACATTGTACAAGTCAGGATAGGCTAACTTATGGTGTCAGTGGCAGCATATTTTTAATGGGTTAAAGCAAGCAAGGTGTATTTCTGACTCCTATTTCAAGGGCATTTTGGGCCAGCTGGAGGCCCTGTTCTGTGCTGTACTCTTCTGGGTCTTAGTGATAGAGCAAGAACTACCTGCAAAATTACTGGTTCCATGGCAGAGGGAAGGATAGCATTCTGGACAGTAGCCCACAAGCAATTACATGTGCCAGCCCAGCAGGGATAAGCCTCACTTCAACCACAATTCATTGTGTGCCACTCACAAGGGGCCATCCACCACGAGGACATCAGGAAGCATAAACATCAGAAGCAGCACGACCATTTATTTAGGGCCAACTATGTGCTAGGCTCAGGGAGGTGCTTCGCCTACTTTGCATAATTTTAATATGTACAAATACTCTTGCTGGTAGATATGATTAAAGTTCCACTTAGCTTACAAAATGAATCTGCGGCTCATGAAATTTAAGAAACTTTCCCACGTAAAAAAAGTGACTACAGTCTGACAATAGTCCCTCCTTTCCTCAACACCATACTGCTGACTTGCCCACAAAGTCTCACACAGTTTTGGATTCTTCACCTTAAAAGCAATAACAAAATGCATACTGCATGCATAGAGCTGTTTGGATTTACCTTGATAAAGTTACACAAAAAAATGTCTGTGAAGAAAATTAACGGTACAGAGCGAAGACATTATTTTAATTGCTTACAACTGAAAAGGGTAGTCTTAACACAAACACATACAAAGCAGATATCGTTGCATTTATTACAATGCAAAAATGTACAATAAATAAGTTGCAGACTGATGGGGAATATGATAAATTGATATTTATACGATGTCAAGAACCCACAGTCTATAGGAAAAATGGAGAAAAAAACAATATTATTTAGAAATTATTCATTAGAAAAAAAAGAAACATGATACTCCACCCTCTGAATTCTCCCTTTGCTTCTTTTCTTTGCTTGGCTAGTTCTCCTGGCCTTGATGTTAACCTCAGAAAATAGCCCATCTGGTCCCAACTGTTAAAGTGCTAGAGACCTCTGTTGAGCAGCATCTTCAAAATTGCCAAGTGTTCTAACTCTTGATATTGGAAAACAGTAGACTGGAAAATTACAGGAGATTGGTTTCCATAGGCCCTTGTTTACAACTGTAGCTTGTAACTAGACAGCTCCAACTCATTCTATGGCAAGTGGTTTCTCTGAAAAATCTCTAGATTAGAGAAAAACAACCTTTTTTGTGCACCAATTTTAAATCCTAACGATTCCTTCTTTGTTTGCTACATTTTAGAGAAAAAATCCACCTGAATCTCAATACAAGTGCCTAAATTATTTTCTAGATTTAATGTAAATATTGCAAGCTGAGGAAATTACTTAAATGGCTGTAAAATAACAAAGAATAACTGTTTTTTAAAAACCTAATAATCAGTTAGTGCTTTTATCATATCAAATGCTCTAAACTTCTCTGAACTGAAGTCTTTTCATCATAATGTACTAAATTAAATATCTGTTCCTTGTAGAATATGATTTTGCTAAACTAGATTAAAATCAAATCACGAACAAAATCAATTTTACTTACAATAATCCTAGCCCACTGGGACTTGAGTTTAATACAAAAAATGTCTTTCCTGACCAGGTATGGTGGCTCAGCCTATAATCCCAGCACTTTGGGAGGTTGAGGGGAGAGAATTGCCTGAGCCTGGAGGTTCGAGACCAGCCTGGGCAAGTTGATAAGACCCCATCTCTACAATAAATCATACACACAAAAAACTAGCTGGGTCTGGTGGTGTGCGTCTGTAGTTCCAGCTACTTGGATGGCTGAGGTGGAAGGATTGCCTAAGCCCAGAAGGTCAAGGCTCCAGTGGCCATGAGCGTGCCACTGTACTCCAGCCTGGGTGTCAAGAGTGAGACTCCAACTCAAAAAAAAAAAATCTCTCCTTCTCATATTTTTTCCAGTTTTAGACTTTCCCCAAAGGTACAATTTGTTGATATTGTGCACCTTTTAAAATGTATTTCATTAGAGTACTAGAAAAAAAAGCAAACGGTACACATTTTAACAATCCCTTAGGGTATTCAAAGGGGAAAAGCATGTGTGTATTTGTGTATATGTATGTTCATGCCTGTGTAAACAGATAGATGACAGCTAGATATAGATAGATAGATAGATAGATAGATAGACAGATATAGATAGATGGATAGATAGATATTGATATACATATCCCTAGAAATAGAATCTGAATGAACCTAAAGGATTACTTGATTTAAGAGAGATTGCTAAATATTTAAGCTGTCTTGAGGGAATTATGCTGACATTGGATCTTGGGATTACTTCTCCCATAAAACTCAAAGGATTTGGTATCTTGTCAGGAAACTAGAGTGAAGTATGCTTACAGGATGTTAATCATGCATTCAATCATCCTTTTATTGCAAGCTCACTAAATGGTGACAGATCAAAATAAAAAGGAAAAACAAGCAAGTGTTCTCCCCACCCCACTGGTCACAGCTGAGCTTTTTTTGTTATTGTTTTTGTAAAGCACACCCTCCGAGAGTTTAGCTTTGTTCACTTGCCCCCCAGAAGTTATCAGTCTAACATTAAAAGAATACATGAAAATAAGTACTTATCTTTCACTTAAAAGTACAATTATTCTTTCAAACATTTTTTTCAATGGCCTAAAATTATATTCTAGTTTCAGATAGTAATTAAACTGCAGTTCCAGAAAAACCAAGTGTGACAGAATTACATTTGAAAACTGATTAATTATAGTTATACATGTTAAGAATCGGTGAAGGCTCAAAATTTCAGTAAATGTTCCACAATGGCATAGTTTAGAGAATACTTGTACAACTTTGGGCAATTTTAGTTTTGAATTTCAAAACTATCACTGGCAAATACTGTCCATGACCAATACTGACTTTGAAATGAGGTAATTATGAATCAAATAATTGACATGAGAATTATAAAGCCAGACAAAGCAGATTTTACTGCAAGTTCAATACTCTTTCACTAGACATAAAAAAATAAGAAATTTGCTCTTGTCACTCCTTTGGTGGTACATTGATTTTTATCTTTAAGAAAATTAAGACGATGCTTAAAAAGACACGTTAATTAGAATATTTAGTCATCAAGTTGGGAAATAAAAATCAGTACATGTTTTCAAAGACTAAAATTGAAAGACGTTAACGATTTGAAAAGAGAGTTTCCTATATTGCTGGTAAAAGCAAAAGCTGACTCAAATTTTCTGGAGAATCTGGCTTTAAGAATCACATGTTACAATATGTGCTTCCTTTCACTAAACACGCCTACCTTAAGAAATTTAGTTTTCAAAAATAATATGTATGTTTAATTATGTGAGAGTTACGGGTTGTTTCTTACAAAACTGAAAAAATGGAAATGATTATATTGGTGTATGTTTAGCCTATCAACTCAGTGGAATACCTAACAATCATTTAAAAAGGAGCCATACAATAAATCAAAAAATTAGCAGGGCATGGTAGCGCGGGCCTGTAGTTCCAGCGATTTGGAAGGCTGAGGCGAAAGGATCAAGACTCTGAGGCAACAGAGCGAGCCAACCCAAAATAAAATAAAACAAAAAATTAGGAGCCATATATTTGGGTGACACTTTGAAAACCCAATGAGAATAGAGAATGCAGGCTTCAACTAAACCACATATACGGATAAATGCTTAAAATCTTAAGTAAAGCATTTCATATAGAAAAATTGGAAAAGTCTAGGGATTTTATCAATGTTTTCTTGCCGTAGAAATAACAGATATGTTTAACACTAAATAAAATAAGCCATTCTTAATTGTCCATATCAGTATACGTCTAGTAGTTTTTTCCCTATATAACTAATCCCAATATGCTCAATTTGGCTGCAATTTGCTCAAGGTCATATAACATTTCCCTAATCAGGTTATAAGATATGCACTTATAATGGCCCTTCAATATTCCATTCTGAGCAGACACATCTCCATACTAAATGCATGGGTCTCTATCCTCCACAGCATTGCGGCCTATTAGTAGTGTTGAACTCTGCTTCTGAGAGTGATAAATGGCTAAGGCGTAGAAATCACCTAGGGCTGTCATCCTGTCAGGGTTATTTGAGGGTTATTTGTTGCTTCTCTGCTTCTTTTTTTTAACCAAGGAATTTAGATGAAATCTTTTCATTTCTATTTCTAGCTAGACTATTTTATATTTTCCTTAATTTAATTATTGGAGAAGATGTCTGTGTTAATGAACAAATAAATACAATTGGCAAGTTCTATACCAGGGCTACCCAATAGAAGCATGTTTGCCACATACATAATTTTAAATATGTAACTAGTCATAATGTGGAAGTGAAAAGAAATAGGTGAAGTGAATTTTTAATAACATACTTCATTTTATCTCATATATCCAAAATTGCATGACTTTGACATATAATCATTGTAAATCTTATTGATGAGATATTTCCACACTTTGTATACAGTTTTTCAGATCACTTAGAGCACGTCTCAGTTTGTTCTAACCGGATTTCCAATGCTCGGTTGCCATGTGTGGCACATAGCTACCCTACTGGAAGAGATCATGCTTTCCCAGAGTAGCCACTCTGGAACCATGCGATTTTTTTCTTTTAACTTTTTAAAAAATAATTTTAGAAATAAAACAAAAATCATCAAAGCTAACTATACAAAAAATAAAAAATAAAACAAAATTCTGGCAGTGGAAAAGTGTTCTATGTAGGTCACTGATTCAGGGTAAGAATCTGGGGCTTTAACTACTGCTTATGGTGGGAAGGTATATGGAGACAGTTCAAGATATGCTTGAATACAAAAGACTGAAAACCACTCGGGGGACAGGATCAGCTCATAGAAGCCTGTATTTACATCCTGTGGTCTCCTAGTCAGAAAGGACTTCAGGTAGGTCCAGCGTCCCTAAGTCCCTCAGAGTTCATGGTTTTTTATCATTTTCATTTGACTGAACCAGTAGTGGTGATAACATTTAGTTTTGATACTTTCTAGCCAAATATCTCTAAATAAGCATGTTCTTATTCCAAATGGAATAACTCAAGAAAGTCATGTAAAACAAGCATAATAAAAACAAAACAAAGCTAAAAGCTTTCTAACTATACAAGGTAAAATAAGTGATAATATTCGTAAAATCAGTATATATTTCACAAATATTACCTCATTGGAATTTTAAAATATTCTTCATGTTAAGTAAGAGGAATTTCTAAAGTATGGCTTCTGTAAAGTTTGTATCCTAAAAGTTAATTTTTTCAAGAAGCAATTATCAGAAAAGTTAGATTTACATGCCACATGGAATACACATTATGCTAAACGCTAGATATGTAAAGATGCCTGAAATGTGGGCTTTATCTAGGAAGAGGAATAGGAGGGAGAAATCTAATATTCAGTGTTTTATAAAATCAAGAGCTACATGTGTATTATATGTCACTGCAATATCTTTAAGGGCCTAATATTGTTACCTACATTTTTCAGATGAGAAAGGTGAAATTCAGAAAAATCAAATAGCCTGTCCCTGGCAAAGTTGACATTAGAATAGGTGTATTTGATCTCAAACATCAAATTCATTTCTGGACAGCCTGTTGTTTGCAGTTAAGATCATGCAGCACAAAATTGAAAGCAGAAAAGAATAAAAGAAAAACAATCTTTCAAACAATGCCAACATGACACACTTAACTCATCAATAACTATATATACACACACACATATGTAAATAATGCATACAACTTTGAATCCCCAAATTATCCTGTTACGTAAAAATATGACAATAAGGACCAATCCTAACAGAATGTGTTCACGTTACTTTCTTGTCATTCTGTCGAAATTATTAAATTCCAAATAGTACGTCTTTGAATTAAAAATCCTCACTCATCAGAAAGGATCTCTAAATGAAATTTGGTTGCACATAAAACTTCCTTCCTGTATATTAAAAACAAAAAAAACTTTCCTGACATTTTTAGGTTGGAAATACTTTTATATTTTATATTGTTCTATAAAAAATGAACAGTAAATAAAACTACATGCTTCACATTTTATGTCCACTTATTAAGGCATGTTAGCTTACATTTTCATAAACTTTTGTCATATTTTAATCATTATCTAATGTCTTTTAGAATGGCGACAAATATGCTTGTTTCAATAAAAGATTTTTTAAAGGAAGAAAGTATCATAAATGACGACAGAATTTTTCTCTATCCTCTGAATTTCTCTGAAACCCCAAGTAAACAGAGGTGAGTTGAATTTAGGATCAGCTTATTTTCTGCACTGATGTTAGGTCATGGAGAAAGTAACACTTAACAGAAAATAAACTTGAAATACTAGTCAGTTTTGCGATTATCTTTAAAAATTATATTCAAAAGTTTTAAAATTAATGATCTACTAATTTTTTAAAAATCCTCCCCTCAAAACCATAGAGTAATAGGATTATATCAGTCTCGCCTGAAAAGGATCAGCCCAGTTTCAAGCTTGCTTAATTCTCTCTTGCTCCTGGTCCATGCTGAGAATGAGCAGTTTGCTCTCATGCTAGTGCTTTTCACACCCTATAATAGGTCATCACTTTTCTTTCTGAATTTGCTTTCTGCAGACCACAAAACTTCTTCATGGTAAAGAAATCATTACATTTATTTACTGTGAGGAAATTCGCTCTAATTTAATTGTTGCCTTTTTACCCTTATGGAGGCTAAGAATAAACGGGACTAATGGGAACAGATTTAAGCAGATTAATTGATAAAGACTGGTGCTAATTGCTTTGCTTCTCAGAAAAATCCTGGGATTGCCAAATGTGGATATATTCATAGGAGTATTTCGGGCATGTGAATATCATCCATCCTTTGTGTCACATCAAGGAGAAAATTAAACTTATTTTGACCGAGTGCATTAAGCTGCCTTCCATCTTTTTACATTCTGTGATCCAGAATGCTTCAAAATTAATTGACATGCTCTTGATTTTTATCAACTCTGCTATTAGTATATGCAGAATAAATAATTGCATTATTAATGCAAATATACATTTTAAATAAAATAGCACTTTCCATGTAGAGATTTTTAATGAATATATATTACTACTTTGTTTTGTTTTGAAATAAATTAAGAATTAACCCCTTGGTTGTGTGTTACTACCAAAAAAAGTTTACTGATACCAGTCATAAGATTTAACCTCTACCTGATGTTGTATTGCAAAGCGTAGCTGTCCTGAAGAAAAAGAATAGCTCATTTCACTTTCACAGGTTCAAAAGAACCACACAAAGTTTATTTAACCTGTCAAGAGATATTGTAAGGTTTCTGAAATCAGTAACACCGAATGTAGAGAGAGTGGACAGCCTTTCATTGTTAAGTGTGAGTAGTAACACCTCACAGTTTGTATCAAAGTGCACTCTACTATTTTAAACTTTTCCTCTTCAGGCTCACAATTGTTTCAGTAATCTACCTGCTGTTCTTGTTTATAATGATTACACAGAACAAGCAAAACAGCTATTTTATGTTGAGCCTTTGCTATTTCATCTCAGCACTGCAATTGCCACTGATTAAATTATACAGAGGACATCTAGAATCATTAGATTCAGTCTTAATATACATTTTCTCTGTAAATTATGCATCTTAATAGTTCTCCTTTTTACAAAATCATTGGGATCTCTAGTAAGTATTTATAATTATTTGTTCGATTTAGTTCTTGAATGTAAAATCTAATAATTATATACCAACTGCTTCTTTTTATTTTTTCTCAAAGCATTGATACTCAAATTATAGCTTGCATATAGGTGATATTGACAAACATATTCCTTGCCCCGCCTCCCAGAGATTCTCATTCAGTAGATCTGGAGCAGTTGTTTGTATTTTTATCAAACTTCTAAACTCTAGATAATTGGACATATATTTTGGCAAAAATGCCATTCTAACAAATTGCGGCAATGATCTGAACACTCAGATTTACACGTGTATCCCGGCTAACCTCCCAGTGAGAGGCATTTTCTCCTCAGAGACTTTTCTCTTTAAGGATAAATTAAGGGGAATGAGGACCATCTAGAAGCCCAAACTTCATCCGCATGCAGCCTACTTATATAACAAATCCTCACCTGTACTCACAACTCTATAAAAAATAAATAAATTTTAAAAAAGAAAAGTCAACTCTCCTTACCCACTCCCTCAAGCACCAGACATAATAGAGAAAACAGAGAGCCATATTATTTAATGACATTAGAATAATCATATTTAATAACTTATTAATCACTTTTCTCTTTTTCAAGCTTAACCACTGAGAATACTATTTTATTAAACCAGATGAATGATTGCTACTTTCCAAATCACAAAAGAAGAAATATAAAAGTCTCAACTCACTGAATATTATAAAAAGCTAATGGATAGCATTATGTAACATAATTTTTAACTCATAAATTGGCAACATTTTCAAAATTTAAAATTGATCATAATTTCTACCCTTGGCAAAACCTTGGTAGGACATTTATACAACAGTGACAGAGTAATTTGGTCATATGTATCAAAGCTAATGTTACCCTAATCTTTCCCCAGCAAACTTAATGTTAACAATTTTTCCTATAGAAATAAAACACTTAGAGAAATAAAACATTTATTAAAGGTGTATAAACAAAAAATTAAGACAAACTTTTCAATACTGAGAGAATATTTAACAAAACATAGTTCAATATTCTACTATCTCATAAAATCTTAGAAAAAAATACCAAAAGTTACAATATGGTTTACATAATATAGTAACTGAAAACTAAAAGCTGTAGGATTTTGCATAAGGCTTATTTTTTTTATCTTTGAGCGATGCAGCTCTGATCAGATTAGAATGACATACTGACCTGTGTGTATTTATTGTCGAGGCTCAGAGCACAATATCCCAAAATATGGCACCTTGGCACTATTTTAAACGGAAGGAAACTAAGACAGTCTCAGAAGCAGAAAGGTCACTTCTAACCTCTCACCTTTTCCCCTGAGTCCATGAAAAGAATCATCTGATCTACTTCCCCTGAAAGTAGGTCATAAAGCCTTCATTCTAGAGGGGTCCTGCCCCCAGACCCAGAGGAAAGGAATATGACACCCAGACTCAGAGAAGAATCAGCACAAACATGCCTTCCACCAGTTTATTACCATTAGATCATATCCTTTTGACCTCCACTCACGCTTCAGCATGATTGCCTATAAAAATATAGTTTTCTCTGGGTCTTTGCTTCTTTGTTTCTGAAGACTCCCATGTCACATGTCCTGTAATGCTTTGGTTAAGTAAATTTGTTACAATTTTTTCTTGTTAATCTGTCCTTCTTATAAAGGTGTCAGCCATGAACCTTGTGATAGGTGAGAAAAAGGTATTATTTCTATCCCTTATACTATCTATATAAAGTTATCAGTCTCAAATTGATGCCATTGGAGGGTGAGGTTCTGCGTGCTGAAATACAGGAACAGAGAGGAAATTTCTTATGAAATACATTTTCAAAAAATGGTAGTGGCATTATGGTAAATATAAATATCACAGGTTGTGGTATGTAATAATACATCAGTAAATGGTAAAACAAAAAATACATCTCAGTATCTATGTATTACATTAGAAATATCTGAACTGCTGGAAAGTTTCAAACAAGTATACAAGATGAAGATGGCTCTCAGAGGCCAATCATTTTATTTCATTTTTGTTCTTTCAACAAAAGCAAATTTTCAAAATAATGGTTGACCACATGCAAACTGCAATTTGTATATTTTTTGGAGGAAAACAGTTTGGTGCTATACAAGCATGTGGGAAGCTGCTCAACTGATTCCCTGAATTTCATTTCATAGAGAATATCTTTTCCAGCTTTGGGCACCCAATAATCATATAAGGAGCTGTTAAAATTGCACATGGCTGCATGTACCTGTCTAAATAGCCTGGGATGAGATTAAGATCTGAATTCCCATTGGCTAGGCTATTCATTGTTATTCCTCCTTTTTTTTTTCTTTTTTTTTTTGAGTTGGAGTCTCACTCTGTCGCCCAGACTGGAGTGCAGTGGCATACTCCCTCCCGGCCACCGCAGCCTCAACCTGCTGGGCTCCGGCGATCCTTCTGCCTCAACCTTCCAAGTAGCCGGAACTACAGGCGCACGCTACCACACCCAGCTAATTTTTGATTTATTGTAGAGATGAGGTCTCGCCAAGTTACCCGGGCAGTTCTCGAACCTGCGGGCCCAGGCAATCCATTGGCCGTGGCCTCCCAAAGTGCTGGGATTACAGGCTGAGTCACCGAGCTCAGCCTCATTGTTATTCTTAAACAGTCTGGGAATCACAATTTGAGAAATGGTATTCCAGACAAAGCTAAGGCCAATGGATCTGGAAAATTGTCCCAAGAGGTGTTATTTACCTCCTCCTTCAAGTATGATCAATCGTCAATAATATTATAATAAAACTTTATATGCCAAGCAGCAAAGTGTTTCAAAATTTAACAGAAAGTGATGGTCGTAGAATATATCTGAAAGCAATTAGAATAGTTCATTTTGTACATGAGGCTGTTCAAAATGATCAACTGAACTTTGGCAAATAAAAGACAAAATGTTTTAGCAGAAAAAAAATCAGTGAATCATATATAATTTATGAAGGGAGACCCTCCCCCCAAACTGGTATTATCTCTTTGGAGGGTAGGTCCCTTGTGGTGCAGGCTTTCCTCACTAAGTGTTCTAGGAACCCATTGGCATCAATGTAGCAGCTAGCATTGTTGTGAGAGGCTGTGTTATGCTTCAGTGAATTTTTTTGCTGTTGTTGATTCTTTCAATAAATTTACCATTTCATGATGGGTGATTTATAAGTTCACCTGCCCACACTGCACTGAGTGTTCAGCAGTTTTTGACCAAAAAAGCATGACACTCATGCCTTTTTTTTTTTTTTTTTTTTTGAAGATTCTTTCAATACATTTGCCATTTCATGATGGGTGATTTACAAGTTAACCTGCCCACACTGCACTGAATGTTCAGCAGTTTTTGACCAAAAAAGCATGACACTCATGCCCTTCCCTCTCTACTCACCTGATCTCACCCTGAGCGACTTTTGTTTCCCTGACGAAAAAAGTTCTCAGAAAGGAGCATTTTGCTGGTGTGGAAGAGGTGAAACAAGCAAACAAAAAACTGGCAGAAGCACTAAAAGGCATCAAAATTGATGAGTTCAAAAACTGCTTTGAGCAGTGGAAAAAGCATCTCCATAAGTGTACTGCATCAAATGGAGATTACTTTGAAGGTGACTGAAATTTAAACATGTAAGAATAAATACATATTTTAATAAATAAATTCCATTTCTTTGGTTCCCCCTCATATAGATTTTTAAATCATTTATAAATCTTTATAATTTAATAGTTTTAAAATTAACTTATGTAGATCTATTCTATGTGCAATAAAATATATTTTTTAAATGAAATATCTCAAAATTTGAAGATCTTGAAATTTTGAAGAGTAAAAAAAATCTGAGCTTTATACATACCAGCTTCAGTTGATAACATTACTTGCATTTCTCACAGCTTTATTTACATCAAAACAGTTTCTAATTGTGTCTAGTAACTTTTATTATTTTGTGTGATACTTTTCTTGAATGCTAACTAGATGTCTATTACTTCCATTTTTAATAAATAAACACCAGGTTTTCAACGTTTTTTTTTATATTCAATAGTATATAGTACTTCTCCTATTAGTCCCCCTCTTTTTTTTTTTTTTTTTTTTGAATTGGAGTCTCACTCTGTCGCCTAGGCTGGAATGTAATGGCCACTGCAGCCTCGACCTGCTGGGCTCCGGCAATCCTTCTGCCTCAGCCTTCCAAGTAGCTGGAACTACAGGCGCACGCTACCGCATCCGGCTAATTTTTTGATTTATTGTAGAGATGAGGTCTCGCCAAGTTGCCCAGGTGGGTCTCGAACCCGCGGGCTCAGGCAATCCACTCACCTCAGCCTCCCAAAGCGCGGGATTACAGGCTGAGCCACCGAGTCTGGCTTAGTCCCCCTCTTAAATTGCTTTAAGAGGTTTTCATTTCTAGTGATCAAGGTTGAGGCCTTGGCTTTCTGGATTCCACTACAGTTTTGCACTACAGTCTTCCTATTGCAAAATTAGGTTCATACCTTTTTGCTTTTTATTTTTTTTGTTTCATTGCGATTAAATTCTCTATTATCTATCTATCTATCTATCTATCTATCTATCTATCTATCTATCCTGTCATCTGCTGTAGACTAAATATGTCCTCTGAAAATTCATATATTGAAATTCTAACCTCCAATGCAATATTAGGAAGTAGGTTTTTTTGTGTGGTGGGGGTGATTAGGTGAGGAAGCTGCCCTCATTAATGGGATTCGTGCTCCTATAAAAGTGACAAAGCGAGCTTCCTCACCTCTTTTCCACATGAGGACATAACAAGAAGACAGACCTCTAAGGACCAGAAAGCAGGGTCCTCACCAGACACTGAATCTGCTAGCACTTTGATCTTGGACTTCTGAGCTTCAAGACACATGAGAAATAAATTTTTGTTGTTAAACTACCTTGTCTATTTATTTTTGTTAGAGAAGCTGGAATGGACTAAGGCATTGTTTATCCATCTATCTATCTCCCTATGATAGCACAGGTTATGGAGTGAAATTCAGTACAAAATAGTTTTGTCTTAAAACCAATCCAAGAGGATTTTTATTTTTTGGAGTACCACTCAGGAAGTAGTTTCATTTATAATGTTATCTAGAGAAAGAAAACTCAAGACAAGCACTAGAGAATGGATCTACTCAACTGTAAAAATATAAAAGTCAAGTAAAAATAAGAAAAAAAAACTTTGAAGAATATATTGCAGACTAGAGTATTTTTAACGCATGATTTATAATAGCTCATTAAAAAGGAATTATATAAGCATATAGAATTAATAGCGTTAATATTAAAAATTGTTATTGAACTCATAAAAAAGACAATTTTTAATGGATTCAACGGTTCTCGATGTATATTAGATTATTATTATACTTGAGAATGGGAGAATTACTTTATACCTTATCAGAAACTCTGTAAACCTGATCTTGAAACAGGATTTGTTCTTCCTAAATGTAGGCATTTTTAGGTGCCATGTGTTATCCTAATGTGGTCTGAACAAATTGTCACGTGTACTTCTGTTCCCAAACTCTCAGTGTATTAATGTGATATAGATAAGAAAAAAAATGTAACTTCTTTTTAAAATAAAATGCTTAGAAGCAGATAGTCAAATGGCAAAACTATTTCAGGGCACCAAGGAATATAATCTACCTGTATCTATCATTTCCAACACTCATTTCTTTCATTTGAAATAGTTTGTTTTGCTCTAAACTTCTCAGTCAACCTAAGTCCAGTACAATATTTTTAAAGGAACAAGACTATTGGTTTTGTTGGGCAGTTTTGAAAGAGGAAATAAGGAAGAGAAAAGAAGCTGGGAATATTATTTGAAATAAAGCGAAACTAACAGGTGCAGTTTTTTATTTATCTCACTGGGCAGGTACAAGAAGCTTCTAAGGCATTCCCTTCTATTCTCCTGTTGTGCTTTTAAATTCCTACTTTTCTTATGCAATATATCCTTTCAGTTAATTTAATTAATTGATTTAAAGAAAAATGTCATGTTTAAAATCTTGATAAGGGAAGACAATGGAAAACCTAGAATTTCAAGCTTGATTGGCCATTCCCAGAGTTTGGAGGGACTGAAGAATCATTATTGCTTTCTTTCTTAATTATGATAAACTCTTTTATAAAAATTTATTGAAATCTCTCCATTTCTTTTTATATTAAGTTAAAATTCCAATACACATTTTATTTTTATTTTTATATTTTTACATATAACCCAATACCTTCTCTGCTTTAGATGAAAATAAAACTGCAGCAAGATCCATTGTTCTCCTTATTAATAGGGTAAAACTCTTCATCTGATTATTCCAGTTAGGACTGTTCAAATGTCCTTCTTTCATTAATTAAAATAATAAATGAATGGCAATATTTATAATATTAATAATAAAATTACTGGTATATTGTAATCTGTCAAAATTGGAATACTAGTGCTACTTTGTGGAACAAGACAGAGCCATTATGGAAGTGTATAAATTTAGAAATTAGACGAATTTGGAAAAAATTGACAAAAATATTAGAAAGCGGTGATATGCATGCATTATTAAATTTAACTTTCATACCAAGGCTTTAATCAAAAGTAAAAGAAATAAAAATAAGCAAATGTCTATAGTCTAAAGCACTCCACTCATCTATTCATCCAGTCATTTCAAAAAAGAGACAATGAGTATGATCTCTAAGCAATACTCAGGGGGAAACAAAGCATGCTGAGCACTTACTGTGCACCAGACACTGCCCACGGATTTTACTTTCATTATTTCAGTTACAGATCTCTTAGAGGCAGTGATACATGTAAATCTCCACTTGGGAGAGAGATCTTAGATGAAGATTCAGCGTAGTAGGACATTTTAATTTCTGAGAACGAAGTTCAGTAAATGCATGACAAGCTCTGCCTTTTCAATATGTGAATAACCATAAACATGCATTATTAATTGGGAAATCAAACAGCTGTGTAATGAAGTTGAAGAAATCTCATTCAGTAGAAAGGACTACTTGACTAGAGAGAAGACAGAATTTAAATCAGCAAGATCGACAAAGTAGAGGGTGTCACAGCAGGTAACCCAGAGGCTGTGGAGCACAAGCGGGAGTATGGAATATGTGACATGGGCTCAGTCAGAAAAGACGCCACTGAAGCATTACTTACACGAAGCACTAAAACATGAAGAGGGAAAACAGCATTCTTGACAGATGAATCAGCATCTGCAAAGTCCCCATTAATTTCTATGAAAACGATTAATAGAAGTCATCATAAAATGTCATGAAACAAAGCTGCTTTCTGAACACTACTGGAGGAGGAGTGATAGCATATCTTATTTATCAAAGACAGATCACAAGCTGCACTCAATGTATGCACCACACAGAGTCTAATTTTCCTATTCGAAGTAACATAACACATATGTTTATTACCATTGCTCCAAACTTTGAGAGGTAAAAATGCACAGTAATGACAGGGTAGCAGTTGTTAATGTCTGATTATGTACGATTAATATATCCAAAATCTGAATTCCTCCCACCGCTCTCATTGCTAACATCTCTAGCCTGGTGAGAAGAGCCTCCCATGAGGTTGCCCTGTTTCTGAACTTGTTTGCTCATGATCTCTGCTCAAGAGTAAGCAGAGTGAACACTGAAGCCAGATCATATCAGTCCTCTGTTCAAAAAATGACCTTCAGTTTTATGCACTGTCTTAAAAGCTGTCTGCTACCACTCCCTAATCAACACCGCTCATTAATTTCCAGAATTGTTTTCTGCTTTCCTCTCTGTCACTCTCTTTTCTCCAGCTCCCTGGCCTCCTTGCCATCTACTGAACATGCCAGGCGTGCTTTCTCAAGGCCATTGCCCTTGTTGGTTCCTTTGTTTGTCACCTGCCTCAGATGTCCACTGGCTTGCCTTCTCAGCTACTTCTGTTTGTTTTGAAATCATCATTTTGATGAGATGTTCCCTATCATCCTTTTTTAAAGAACAACTACTATCCTCAACTCCCTAGCACTCCTTGTGCCTCTGAATATAGTGCTTTATTTTTCTTTTTACTTTTAGGCCAGGAGAGGTGGCTTATATCTGTAATCCCAGCACTTTGGGAGACTGAGGCAAGAGGATTATTTGAACTTGGGAATTCGAGACCAGCCTAGGCAACATAGGGAAATCATTCTCATTTCTGGAAAAAAAAAAAAAGAGCCGGGCATAGTGATGTGCATCTGTAGTCCTAGCTACTCATGAAGCTGAGGTAAAAAGATTACCTAAACCCAGGCGGTCGAGGCTGCAAAAAGAACCCTGATTGTGATCCTGGACTTCAGACTGGGTGGGAGAGTGACACTCCAACTCAAAAAAACAAAAAAAAAGTTTTACTTTTATACAGTATCACCTCACTCTAATGATAACATCTTCAAGAAAGGAATTTTTGTCTCTTTTGTCTTCTGACATTTCGCTATGTCTAAAATAGTACTGGCACATAACAGATAAATATTTGTTGAATGAAGGAATGAGTGGATGACATCAACATTGTTTCAGAAATCTAGATTTAAATTTAAATCACCTTTCTTCTCATTCTTTCATCTTTCTTATTATCTCTTCCCAATTTTTTGATTCTATTGTCAACCTGTTTCCCTGACACTGCATTTCAGTCACTACTTCCAATATTTAGGTCATCATTTTTCTGTAGAATTTGTATGATAGATACTAAGTGGGTTTGTGCAGCTAACCTGCCCCTTTTCATAAAACCATCATATGCACATAGATTTAAATATAGTTCTAAATGACAATTCTTCCTAAATAATATTTCTATATACAGGTCTGAAACTTGTCAGTCTTCCCATTTGATAAAGTATACATTTCTGATCATGACATTTCAGGTCCATCATGACAAAGTTCCAGATTCTTCTCTGCATTATATTCTACATGTCCCAGTCGGAGGAAACTACTTAGTGCTCCTGCAGATGACTGAGTCTGCCACTCAAATTTCCTTCAAACGTGTTGGCCACAGCCTTCGGTGGCTTCCCATCAATATGAAAGTCATTCTTCGCCTGGGCTGCTTCCCACCAAAGGCTGAGAGTGACCTGGGGATTAGTGCTGGCACCATGGCTCCCAGCCACCCCATCAGCCTGCTGAAGTTTGTCTTAGACCTGCACTTACTGCTGAGCCTCTTCCTATCCAATCTTTTCTTGCCCACCTTTTCTTTCACAGGTGTGAGCCCTGCATTAACCTCAAGGCTCTCTTTGTGTTCTCCAGCTCCCTCTTCTTTCAATAAATGTCTTGCAGAACTTCTCTCATCTTGGTGGAGGATTTAAACTGACACACTGTTCCTCGAAAGAGTTTCATGATTTTCAGCTCTGTCTTTGCTCTTCCTACAATGCCCTCCTTCTCATTCTGTCTAAACCTTACTTGGTCACAGAGTAGTAAGCTCTTATCCCAAATATGCCTTGTATATTTCCCTTCTGTAATCCTTCTATTTATGAACTTTTATAAAAAGTCCTTTTGTTCATCTTCGATTTGAACTTTAAACCCACTAATGGCAGGAACCATGACTTATTCATAAGGTGTAAATACAGCAACTGAGGACTTCTACAAGTTGATACACATTTAATGAATTAGGTCCCCAAGTTTTTATTAGAAGAGTGAGGTTGGGATATCAAAATAAAATACGACTTATTTTCTAGAGCTCCTCATTACTTTTATATCTAAATCTTTCACAGTATTCCACAGTATTCTTTATTACCGTCCTGCAGTGATCTGTCTGGATCTGGGCCACAAAAGAGAAACTAAGAAAATGTCAGTTTCTTAGTGAACACAATCACAGGTGGTCAAGAAGATCATAAGTAAGCAGTGTGTAAAGTAATCACCATGACCCTAAATATGTTAGATAAACACCAAAGACCAAGGAAGGGAGGTTTAAAATGGAGCATTTTTTGAAGAACACAAAAAGCATGGCATTTAGGATACATTTCATTACCAAAAAACGAAGAAGTATATGAAAAAATATAAATAATAGTCAGAAAATCTATAATTGTTTATCATTTACAAATATGATGAGCTGTATGAAATATAAAACATAAAATATTCATAAGTAAAAAAGAAACACCCATTGGTAAATTAATAAAAATTAATGTTAAAATAATTTTATTTCTAAATCATTGTTAGAGCTCTAAAATGAACAAACTTTCCAATATTCTGTGATAAAAGATTTATTATTATCCCTGTCCACATGGAGTTCAGAACACTGACTTTGGAATTCTAGTGAGAGATGTGTTAAAAAGGCCATTTAAATCAAAATTTGCAAAAATCACTATTCTGATAGACACATGCTACGATAGCAACATTTTTGGCCTAGTATCTAGTGTCTAACGAACCTTCTTTCTATACAACTCTGATTAGTCATTCATTAAACTATATTTCTATGAAGTTTTAGCATGCAGCCTAATGCTGTTGTCAGGTAACTGTGACTGCTTTGTATATTAAGGTATATGCGCAAACCAAAATCAACACAACAATTTGGAATTTCAGAAGAAATTAGAAAATAAAAGTAGACTATTAATGTTTAGGCAGACTTTCTTAGAATCAGTAGTCCTAGATTAACAGCCTATTAAGATGGCAGCCAACAAATACAGTCAATGATCTGAAAGAATAATAGAAAGCCGACAGAAGATACAACCTATGAATTAACCATTTTTTGCTAGATATGCAGTTATATGACTTGTGATATATGTGTTGGTGCAAAATAGAAAGCAAAATCATTTGTGTGATCTTGTTATGAAATCTAATGGAATAACTTTCATTATTTTGCACAAAGTATAGTAAGGTTACCAAACCATTAAGCTTTTGCTAATCAAAATTAATGTGAGGTGTTTTTATATTAAGACAGTAGTGATAGCAGCATAAAAACTTTCCAACATAATTTTGAAAACCAGAAATATCCATATGTATTGTCCTTCAGTTTAAACATTGTTCGTTTTATCATTTCAGTAACAGCAAGGCAAGGGGAACTAACTTGAAAACCAAAGACGACAACATAGAAGACAATGGTAATTACACATCATAAATGGTTACTTGAGAGGATAATACTTGGAGCAATGTGGTGATTTTGGATTGTTTGTTTTCTTTTGCTACACATTTCACCAAACACCCCAGTGCTTAATGATTGTCTCCTACTACAGGTTGTTCCTCTACATGGTTAACTCTGGGGTAAGTGGAAAGCCTTCACGTGTTGTCTGTATTCACTGCCCTGTACTGCAAAATATCTGTTCTTAGAATGATACAATCTTGTCCTACCTTTTGCATTATGTGTATGACTAATATCTGAAATGTAACAATTCTACCCTACTTTAATTGCTTCTCAGAGACTGACTGGCAAGGATCATGAGCTCAAGTATTTTCCTTTATCACATTTTTCTTAACTTTTTTATTTTAAAATTATTTTAATGGGTTATTTTGTAAGCCACTGTATTGGGGTCTGACATAGAGAAAGCTGCTCATATTTAATGAATACAACTTGATGAGTTTGGAGGTAAGTACACACCCCTAAAACCATCACCACAATCTATGCCATAAATATAGCCATCACCTGCAAAAACTTCCACCATTCTCTTATTCATTGTTATTATTATTTGCATGTGATAAAACACTTAGGAGCAATCCATTTGCATCTGTTTTTAATAAACAATACAATATTATTAATTATAGGCCATACACTGTGCAGTAAATCTCTATAGCGTAATCACGTTGTATAACTGAAACTTTGTATCTTTGACCTACACCTCTCTGCTTCCCATCCTTCCTCCTTCTTAACCATCCTTTGACCCTCCGCTTCTATGAATTCAATTCTTTTAGATTCCACATATGAGTGAGAGCATGCAGTGTTTGTCTCTCTGTGGCTTGGCTTATTTCACTTAGCATAATGTCCTCCAGATTCACCCAGGCTGTCAGAAATAGCAGATTTTTTTTTTCCTTTTTGAGATGGAATGATGCTCCTTTGTAGGCAAATGTCACATTTTTTAATCTATTAATCCATCTATAGCCATCTAGATAGCTTCGTTGTTTGTGTTTTGGCTATTGTGAATAATGTTCTTTTATTGGGTACTGCTGTTTGGCCTCTGACAAGAAACAATATAACTCCTGCACATTCATCCCCCTTGCTTAATAATCTTCTGAGTAGTGGGTTAATTTTTAAATCAAATTGTACCAATTGTTTTATCTCTTTATAGTCTGTTACCCCTCATTCTCGGTTTGAATTTCTTTTTCCCCAAAAAACATTTTGAGAAAAAAATCGAATTACAAATCCACACATATCGGTGGAATTTCTTATCATTTTCACATCTGTATATTGTTCCAAAAATATCTGTGTTCATGTGACCAATAAACATAAAAATGTTCAGCATCATTAATCATCAGATAAATGCAAATCAAAACTACTAAATGGACCATCTTACACCAGTCAGAGTGGCTGCTACTGAAAAGTCAAAAAACAATAGATGTTTGCAAGGTTGCAGAGAAAAGGGAAACATTCATACACTATCAGTGGGAATGTAAGCTAGTTCAGTCCCTGTGGCAAACAGTTCTGAGATTTCTCAAAGAACTAAAAATAGATGTTTCCATTTGACCCAGCAATCCCACTACTCAGTGTATACCCAAAGGAGCGTAAATCGTTACACCAAAAAGACACCTGCGCTAGCATGTTTATCACAGCACTGTTCACAATAGCAAAAACATGGAACCAAGCTAGGTGCCAATTAACGATGGACTAGATAAAGAATGTGAAATATATACACCATAGAGCTCTATGCAGTCATAGAGAAGAATGAAATTATGTCCCTTGCAACAACATAGATGCAGGTGGAAGTCATTATTCTAAGCAAACTAACACCAAAACAGAAAACTGAACACCACATGTTCTCGTTTACACTAGGAACTAAACACCAGTATACACAGGCGTGAGGATGGAAATGAACGCTGGGAATACTTAAAGAGGCAGGGCGAGAAAAGGGGCAATGATTGAAAAACCACTGACTGGGTACCATGCACATCATTTGGATGATGGGGCTTAAGAGAATCCCAAACCTCACTATCACACAATATACCCACATAACAAACCTGCACATGTACCTCTTGATTCTAAAAAAAAAAAAAAATCTGTGCGCAGAGCTCTAGCCATAGACAAATCCTTAAATAAGCAGACAAAATACATTTTACATTGCTATTTTAAATAAAAATAATAGTAAACTTCTGAAACTCTGCCTTTTCTGACATGGATTCCTACTTGATCTTTGTTAAATAAAAATCCAAGGCCAGCCGGGCTCGGTGGTTCAGCCTGTAATCCCGCGCCTTTGGGAGGCAGAGGTGAGTGGATTGCCTGAGCCCGCGGGTTCGAGACCCGCCTGGGCAACTTGGAGAGACCTCATCTCTACAATAAATCAAAAAATCAGCCGGGCGTGGTAGCGCATGCCTGTAATTCCGGCTACTTGGAAGGCTGAGGTGGAAGGATCGCTGGAGCCCAGCAGGTGGAGGCTGCGGTGGCCGGGAGCGGCCACTGCACTCCAGTCTGGGCAACAGAGTGAGACTCCAACTCAAAAAAAAAAAAAAAAAAAAAAAAAACTAGAATATCTCTGGAAACTTCCAATATACCCAAAATTATTCGAATTAGATCATGAGGCTTAAAATAAAATTAATGAAAAAGATATTGAGTTTTGGTTAACACTGAAATTTTTTTTCTTCTTTTAGTAGGGTAAGGTTACAAAAATAACTATGTAAAAAGTATAGTTAATCTCTATGACTTGACGATATATTCTGCATCTCATTCAACTGGAATATACAGATTAATAATATGTATTATTAATGTGCATTTATTTTCTCTGTTGAATTCCATTTTATAGAGTTTTACATAATTAATGGGATATTTTAATCATATTACAATAACAAAAGTTAGTCCGGAAACATAACTGGGTTAGGTACATTGGCAATGTCTAGTGGGAATTACTCTTCTATCAGCTTTCCATGAGCTGTTAAGAAGAGTAACAAAAAATATGTCACTAGTATTATTTTAAAAAAGAGAGTCTATATATCAACTTAAAATGTCAACCTTTAACTGGGAAGAGAAAATATTACCCTTTAAAATAATATATAAACAGAAAATTACAGAAAAATAATCAGCTCTGAGGCTTCACATTACTAAATATCCTTAAAAGACCTTGTGAGCCCTGTATTTTTTTTCTATCAAGAATGTTTTTCACGTAGTAATAAGAAAAAAAATTGACAAGGAAATGGCCAACAAAAAATGAGCTCAGAGCGCAAAGGACTCCTTAAATGGAACATGTCAGACAATACATCATGTTGGTACAAGATACTCTGAGAGTCGCATCTATGAAACACCAGAGAGGGCTGTTCTGGATACTGCCTTTATGAGATTCCAAATATAAACATGACATAATCAATTTATTAGCATGTCTTGGGAACACTCATTTTGAAACAAGTTAACAATTCAGTTTAAAAGAGATTTTCAGTCTGCTTTAATTTTCTAGACCGTACAAAGCTTTTCTAAATACAGGATTGATGAAAAGTTTACAACATGTACCCCACCTCTGGTATATGTGAGATGGAGCAGAAATCCCTTCTTAGGGGTCTGCAGACCTTGCCAAGCACGGAAATAAAGGGAATCTTGAGTTTCTTCAAGGGAAATTCCAGGTACCTAGCTAGCCCTAAGAAGCAAATACACAACTTAATAAGCAAAAGGTAATAGTAGGCAACCAAGGAAGCTAGAAGTATGGAATGCTAGGTTTCCCTGCAGAAACTAAAGATAACATCTTAACATACATCTCTGAGTTGTTTCTCAGAATCCCAGGCCACCAAATAGATCCTCTGGCTTGTAGACTTCTGATAAGGGAGAACTGGGGATTGAACTCTGACTTACTGTTCTTTGTTCTAAATTTGTTCCCGAGGGGTCTGGAGAAAATCACACCATTGAGCCAGTGCTGGCGTTATTTTCTGCTGACCTCAAACTTGTAAACAGAGCTTTTCTAACTTAACCAATCTCAATTCAGAACATCTTTCAATCTACCTATGACGCTGCTTCAAAATATAGCAGGCATCCTTTAAGGCCAAAACCAATATGTAACCTCCGGGTATTGATTTATGATTTTGCCTTTAACTTCTCCTTTCCTGAATTTTACCCATGGCTTAAACTCTTACCTGCAAGCCATCAGGGAGGCTGGGACATAAGCATTAGCTGCTTGATCCTCCTTGCTTCGCGTCCTGTAAATAAACACCTTCCTTTCTCCCGTTGCAAACCTTAGTGTGGATATCTGGCTTTACTGTGCCGGGTAAGCAGATGCCCAGTTTGGTTCAATCACCTATGTTACCATTTAATCTTTTAATGGGAGTGTATTTGCTGCAGAAGCTAAAAGTCTTACTAACAAATACCCTAACTGATAGGGGTCAAACATTAGAAAATTTCACTCTCTGTTTTCCTTTAAGTGAAAAATTTATTCTATGAGTGAATCTTTATACCAATAATGTGAAGGGAATTTCTGATGGAAATAGTACAGGCACACAAACAATCAAGGTCGGGATCTGTGAATATTGCCCTAGGAATCCCAAGGAACTTTAGAACCTCTACAAGAAGCAATATTGTAGGTCCTTAAAGAAAGATGATAAAAACAACAATGAAAATAACTAATGGGAAAAAGAGAAAAGATAAAGTGACATTTAACATTCATCTGTGATGTGCTAGCTATTTTCAAATATATGTATATTACCATATGAACTGTAAAGTGCCTTGTATGTACAAGGCAAGTGTTATAAAATGAATTAATTTTGATCACTCATAAGCAGCATTGACAAATACACAATAGAAACTTAAATTTGTCAATATGCATTTCACAACAACTAGGACATAAACTTCTCTGATTCTAATAACTGGCACCCATTATCTAAAGAGCAATACTTCTCAAATAGAGAGAGGTATTGAATGTGCTTATTTGATTGAAAACAAAAGACCTTGAGCCCCACTTTGTTCTATTTCTGTGGCTAACATGCTATATTCCAGTAAGTGATTTTATCCCTTGATTGCACAAGCCTGACTTTGGACAAGGACATTTTGTTCAAATGACAGGTGGAGGGTAAACAGATCTCTTGATATAAATTAGTATTTTACCATTAGCCTTGTAAAAAAGAATGAATTCCACCACCTCATCACTATGCTTGTGAATTGCCATTGATTAGTTTCAGAATCTGTAAGGTGAACAAAAACATCCTTGGTTCCACAAGACCCCTGATGCAAGGTCCTGTGAGACTGAGCTTGATCTAGTTTATAGTTTTCTCCCTAATCATGCTTATAACTAAGAAAAATATTGACCGGGCTCAGAGGCTCAGCCTGTAATCCCAGCACTTTGGCACTCTGAGACTAGTGGATTGCCAGAGCCCGTGGGTTCGAAACCCACCCAGGCAACTTGGTGAGACCTCGTCTCTACAATATGTCAAAAATTAGCTGGACTGTGGTAGTGCATGCCTGTAGTTCTGGCTACTTGGAAGACTGAGGTAGAAGGATCACCGGAGCCCAGCAGGTTGAGGCTGTAGTGGCCGGGAGTGGCCACTACACTCCAGTCTGGGTGACAGAGTGAGACGCCAACTCAAAAAAAATAAAAGAAAAAGAAAAATATTAATACTCAATTCGGTCAAAGTCTAGACAAGCATTACTGCGGGTGAAAACAAATCATATACTTCATATGGACTCTCAATGTTTTGCTTTTAGATAAAGAATTCAAAAAGATTGTATTATTTGGTTTTTTGTTTTGTTTTGTTTTGTTTTGAGTTGGAGTCCCACTGTGTCGCCCAGACTGGAGTGCAGTGGCCGCGCCACTGCAGCCTCGACCTGCTGGGCTCCAGCGATCCTTCCGCCTCAGCCTTCCAAGTAGCTGGAACTACAGGCACGCGCTACCATGCCCGGCTAATTTTTTTTTTTTTTTTGATTTATTGTAGAGAAGAAGTCTCACCTAGTTGCCCAGGAGGGTCTCAAACCTGCGGGCTCAGGCAATCCACTCACCTCAGCCTCCCAAGGTGTGGGATTACAGGCTGAGCCACCAAGCCAGGCTAAGATAGTATTATTTAACTATAAAGCATCTTATATAAATTCATAACAAATTATCTTGAAATCAGGCCACATTTGCACATTTCCAATATGATTGTATTTTATTCACCATGGTTTAGTTATATAACATCAGTCTCCCAACAACATAGTTCAAATTCCAGTTACTACAGTGTATTAACTGTGGGTGATGTGCCGTTTGTACAGTTACATAGCACAAACTTTACTGTTGGCTGTGCATTCACAAATTACTACTTAAATATCAGTGACCAATCTTGACACTTCTTTCAAAGTACACAGACAGCAGAGCACATAGTTCTTTCTCCTTCTGTCTCCCCGTGATAAACCCACATGATATTTTACAAAAATGAATAATTAAAAGGGGTAATTGGCCAAAGTAAATCAAAGTGCTGCAAAGAAACAAAAAAATGAAAACATTAGAAGTAAAATTTGGATGAACGTAAATAAGTTATAGAACTCAGTTCAAGATTTGCAGCCAGAAAATTAGTGAAGGAAATTTATCAGTACAAATAAGTAAAGTGACTGTGAAGAAAAAGATGAAGATGTTCCGGAGGGAGTTACACTCGCAAAAAAAGGAACTCTTACAAATGCTTCAAAACATTGAAACTGCAAATGATAAAATGTTGCAAGTGGATCCAAATTTAGCAAGGACTATAACAATTTACCAAAGTTTATAAACCTGTAATCCCGCGCCTTTGGGAGGCTGAAGTGAGTGGATTGCCTGAGCCCGAGGGTTCAACACCCGCCTGGGCAAGGAGACCTCATCTCTACAATAAATCAAAACATCAGCCAGGCATGGTAGCACATGCCTGTAATTCCGGCTACTCGGAAGGCTGAGGCAGAAGGATCGCCGGAGCCCAGCAGGTCGAGGCTGTGGTGGCCAGCAGCGGCCACTGCACTCCAGTGGGGGTGACAGAATGAGACTCCAACTAAAAAAAAAAAAAAAGAAAAAAAAAGATGCATGTTCTTTATTAAGTTATTCAATGAAAATAAAAAGGTAAGAATAGTTTAAACTACTCTTGTTAAGACTTTTTATTTTTGCGAAGAATAAAACTTTAATCCTAAATATTTCTAAGATTGTAAATTACAGTGTATTTTAAAAATTAGTTTTACTATTTGCACATTTCCCTATGTATTTATAACTATGGAAGATGGTTTCTATATTTTGGAGGAAAATTTTAAAAGATTATGAAACCATTTAAATTTTCCCATTGATTATTGAGTTTTCTGTTTTGTTTGTTTTTTACACAGTGTCAACCTGCACAGTCATTTTTAAGGCCTTTTAATAGTGCGCAACACCTGCACTTCCTGCATTTCAGATGAGGCTTCACTCTTCCCTCAAGAAGACATGTGTGCTAAAACCCCCCACTAGGCTCCGAGTTTTAGGCCTTAGAAAAGTATTTGATATGCTTCATGAGAGCAAAGATTAAAGGATACAAGAATAAATCTTCTTAGTAACAGTTTTACAAATATGTCGCAAACCCCATTTTATTCTAATCTACAGAGAGAAAGGTTTATACTTTCTAATCTTCCTTAAGAAATAAATTTTAATATAGTAAGTAATTCAACCATTACTAGCAGATAAGTGGTGAAAGCAAGTTCTGAGAGTTAAAAACGGTTCCCATGCTCATGTCTTAGTCTCCATGAACGTCAGTACGCTTCGGAGCTGCACAACATGCTACCTCCAAGCCTTGTGCCTCTCAATTGGCAAACGCTGACTGGCCATGCCCCATCCTCCTGTTACACACGCTTTACTTATACAACACAAACCAGCATGTTTTTTTCTTCCGATTTCTTTTGGATCATCATAAGCTTTATAGACATTTTCATCAGTGATGCCAAGAGAACTGGGAATATGTGAGTTTACTTTTGCGTCCTCTGTTGCCTAGCTGGCTGCTTCTGTAGCAACAGAACAAAAAGAAGATCATGCATGAAATACAGCTATTATTTATGAGAGAATGACTGGTTTTAAAACAAGATAGATGTTTAGTATTCTGTGGATATTCCCCCACCAGATTGTAACAGTTCTGAAGGAGGTTAAATTGCGAGCCAAGACTGTCAAAATTTTCTCTTGATATAGCACCAAAATAGCATGATCAGCCCAAAAAGCTGCTGAGCCTCACTATTAGGAATTGCAGCTACTCTGCAATGTGAAACATGAGTAATTTGGTCTATTTCATAGGTTCAGAAAAAAAAAATTCAGAGATAAAGAACAGGAATTTCACTTGAATGGCTTGATGTGACATATATCTCCAGTTTAGTAAATGAGGTCATGGTGGTGTTTAATGCATTGCATTAACCCATGCCTCTTGGACCTCAAATCATTTTGAATTACAGTTCAGTTTTACCCAGTGTTGAAGAGTGGGCATGCAAACAAGTTCAGATGATATTCTAAATCAAGACTAATCTGCAGGTTATCCATTCATTCACCAAGTTGTATCAAGCATCTGCTATGTGCCAGGGATACATCTTGCATGAAGAATTCATTAGTGAGAAAACAGGTTTTCCTTCTCATAAATCTTTACCCAGATTTTCTATATGAGGTCAAAGTAAAATAACATCTTTTTGGTAAAAGTCCTAAGAAAAACTATAGTTATCAGCTAAGTATCTCAACTAATGGGTTTAAACCTCAGACAGGCTGACCAAGGTGTTCTCCCCTGAAGAGGGAAAGTTATCATTATTCCTTAGGAGGTCTTAGGAAAGTTATCACTATTCCTTAGGCCACCTTAGGAAAAATTGGGCAAGTAGTATAGTTATTTCATCTAGCAGTGAACAAAAAAGTGTTTAATGGATTGGAGCATAATATAACATCAGGATTTAAAGTATTTGGGTGAAGAACCAGGGGCCCTAGCTTCTGTTGACCTGTTGCATTATCAAGCACGTTTTAAAAATATTACTGAAAAGCTTAAAGACATAATTCTATTTTTATTACTAAGAAGAAAAAAACACTTCAAGAAAGCAATGATTGCACTGCAAGTCTCTAAGGCTTGAATTAATAAAATCATATTTAATTTATGGCATGAAAGACTAAAAGCAATAGTTATAAGATTAGAAAACATAAATGGAGGAATGACAGAATTTAAAAGTATATAAAGGTGTATAAACAAGTGCACTCTGTCTTCTTTTATATTTCTCTTATGTATTCACTGCCTTCATTCAAATTATTTACACTCAGTGAAGTTTTAATGTTGTTTCAGCATATGTATACTAAAAATCAGAAGGAGTAAAGATCGTTAATAATGTCTGCATCATCTTCTAATATTCAGTTCCACACTCAGAGGCAGAATGTTGTAACTAGAAGAAACAGTGTGGAGAGAATGTATAATTAGAGATTCAGATACTACCTTTTCATTTTCATTATATACAAGTACAGATATACAATTGCCTGTTTATATAAAATTGGCTTTTAAAATATGTTTGCTACTTATTAATAAAGCCCAAGAAATATAGCATCTCTGGTCCTTCTCTTGTTATGAGACAGCCATGATTCATAGGAACAAGTGTAACAGTGAACGGATCTACAGACTATAGTCAATCTCCATTCGATACGTTTTTACAAAACATACACTTTTTTTCACATATACCATGCCCATGTATTGCAGTAGGTCATACATGAATGTAAGAAGTATGAAAGCTCTTGGACTTCACCTGCAAGTATTATAGAATTTTGTGAAAATTTTGCAATTTTTAAAATAAAGACTTATCATACTGGGACATAAAAAATGACTCCTGAAATATAATTATTTACTTACATGTTACAAATCAAATTACTTTAAATATATAAAGGAAGTCATTTTTTTAGAAAAGACTTCTTTGTTTCAAGTAGTAAATCTGCTGAAGTGTGAATATTCTCCCTTACATTTACTTGCATTTCAACAATATTTTTGTTCTTTTCATTGGCTTATAGAGAAATCCCTGGGCTAAAAATCACAGATTTTATATATGGTGTATTTTCTTTACCCTTTTTGTTCCTGGAGCCAGCTTTTAGTGTACATGTAACTACAATTTGTCACACTTGCTGTGTAGCATTTCATAGCACCTCAAATACAAGGGATTGTCCTTTCTTATTTTGCTTAATTGGTTTTCAAACTCTTACTCAGACCACACTAAAGAGCTAAAGTCTAAGACTTGCCATTCAAAATCAACATTTGCCCCTTTGGCTTGATGATAAATTCAAATCATTAGAATAGAAGAATTTCAGGAAACCAAAATAGGCACTTACTATCTGTTGAATGAATGGACTAAATGATTACTAATGAAGATTACAGTTAAACAGAAATGTTTTGGAGTAGTCATTCTCACATTTTAATATGTAGACTTTTTCATTTGTGGGAAAATACATCTGATGCATTATATCTGGGGTGGGACTTGATACTTTGCATTTTTTTTTTTTTTTTTTTTTTTTTTTGAGTCAGGGTCTTGCTGTCTCCTAGACTGGTGTGCAGTGGCACAATCACAGCTCACTGCAGCCTCTACCTCCTGGGCTCAGGAGTTTCTTCTACCTCAGTCTCCCAAGTAAATGGAACTACATAGCTGCCACCATGCCCAACTAATTTTTTGTTTGTTTGTTTGTTTGTTTTTGTAGAGTTGGGGTCTTGCTATGTTGCCCAGTTTGATCTCAAATTCCTGGGCTCAAGTGAACCTCCTGCCTCAGCCTCTCAAATTGCTGGGGTTACAGGTGTGAGCCAGTGCACTCAGCCTGATACTTTGCATTTCTAACAAATTTCAGGTAATGCTACTGTTACGGTCCCTAGACAACACTTTAAATAGCATAGTTTTTGAATACTAGTGCAAAATTCATTGCTCAAAACATGTTTTCAGACCATAAATACTTGAACTAAAAAGCCATTAACAGGTGTAATCCTGTACCGATCTTAACAATAACAATAGTATTTCTTTCTACATTTAGTGCTTGCCATACACTTCCCATATGACAAACACTCCTATATGTTAGAAATTTATAATTCATTAGAGGGTCAATAAGGAATATTGTAAAATATCATGGAGAAAAAAAGAGTAGTGATTGAACTAACCATTACCAGATATCAAAAAAGGGTTGTGTAAAATTGTGGTAAAGCTTTGAAATGTTGAAGAATGACAATGAAAAACTTTGTCAGAAAATATGAACAACAAACAAACAAACAAACAAAATATTAGCTGGGCATGGTGGCAGCTATTTAGTTCCATTTACTTGGAAGGCTGAGGCAGAAGGAACTCCTGAGCCCAGGAGGTAGAGGCTGCAGTGAGCTGTGATTGTGCCACTGCACACCAGTCTAGGCGACAGTGAGACCCTGACTCAAAAAAAAAAAAGGAGAGTATCAAGTCCCACCCAGATATAATGAATCAGAATGTGTATTTTCACAAGTTTCCACAAATGAAAAATCTACATATTAAAAGAAACTATAAAATTCCAATTAGGGTATGTTAAATCATAAAAAGTCTTGATTCAACCACATTTTAGATGCTCATATTTGTTAACTTTTATAAATAGTCTGAGACAGGTGTTGTTTTGTAGATGAAGAGATGTATCATAAGTTACCATTTGAATGACTTCATCTAGGGTCTCACAACTTGAAAGTGGTAGAACCAGAAGTCATATTAAGTCTCCTTTCAAGAATCTTCACTGAAATTATTTTTATTTAACGTTAGAGAGACTGTAGATCTGAAATGTGTTCTCATTTTTAGAACTTCATTGTGCTTGCCCTCAAACCTTCCAGATATATTTGGCAGTGGTTACGAGATGACTCAGTTTCAACTTCTTTCTCCCTTCAATGCTTTCTAAAATATTTCACTTTGTTTCTCCTCCAATGATTTTGTAAATTCATAACATGTTTGAACTTGAGTATTAATTTAAATGAATTCTACATCCTTTTGATGCAATAGAATTTAAAATCCCATATGTTCTTTAAATGACTTAAAATATTATAAATGAACATAAAACTGAAATTCAAAATACAATCTATGCTTTATCTACACAAAAAACTTCATGAAAAATGCAAGAGACGACGCTAATACGGTGCAGATTCCACAAATTTAAATCTTTCTTGTCATACATTACAAAAGCTAAAGTGTACGAGACTCCAAGTACAAATATTATCGTGTTTTGTTGAATATGCTGATTGCGTGATTGAAAAGACCACTGCCAATGTTGTTCTCTTACTGTTATATGCAGATTTTTGCTCGTATGCCCAAGAATCTGAGACGACAGCCAAAAACTTTGGATGTGTTCATAATTTCCCTCAAGGACCCACTCTACTGTTGCTGTGAGATCATTGGCTTTGAGATCCCACACTGCTGATCCCACTTTACCCCTGACTACCAGTTATCAGTGGCCTCATTTGCGTAATGAGCATATTGACACTCATACAAGGAGTAGACATAAAATGTATGTAAAAGTTAATAGATTACTTAACATTCTGGCATGGTTCAAATCATGATACAATTTTCTGTTAATATTACCTTGGGTATGTCATAGATTTTTTACTGGATGATATTATTTACAGCATCAATTCACAAGACTCCTAAGAAATATATGTAATCATGTGTTTTTAGCCCCAATGAAATGGCTTTAAGTATTACTTATTAATTTAGGTTCATGCTTTTTCAAAGTGTATGTGTACAGGGGTTTTTTTGTGTGTGTGCGTATAGGGTTTAAGGTAAACCTTAAGGGGAATATATTATCCTGTTTCTGAAATACAAAAACAATAAAAATACAGAAATAGTATTTAAGATATTGGATATGCCACAAGACTAGTTCTATAGTATCTGCAGTGATTTGACTTGATTGTCTATGCTAAAATTATCAGTTTTAAATTAAATTATTTATTATTCTGATCTTACCTTTAAAGAAACAAAAAGCACTTGGTCCATTTACTTGGGATATTTTTAGATTTTTAATGGAATTTAAAAATTTTTTATATCTATATCAAGGTTGTATTATATTTCTGGCTTGTGATACATACACGTAAAGCAATTTCAATCTCTCATCACTGGCAGATTTTTTAAAGAACTATTTTCAGTATTTTGCTTTTGATATCATCCATTAATAGTATTAAAATTGTAGCAAAGTCAAAACGTCATTAACATGACTTATTATTAACTTCCATGTTAAATTTGTACTGAATTGCAGAGAAAATTACTCAATAAAAATATAGCTGGATATATGTTTAGCTATTAAAACGCAGGCAAAAACCTAAGAGAGCAAAGCAAAAATCTCATTTTCAAGGGTCCGTTGAGATTTGAACCACTGTTGCTGTCATAACTCTTCCCTTGTACTTTATCCCAGGGACTGAGGAGACAGTTTCAGTGCCTAATGCTGCCCTGGACTTCCTTAATGGTTGCGTACCTTGTTTGCTAAAGTTGTCATCTCAAAAGCACTAAACCACATGATTTCTCCCCTCTGTTATTTCATTTTATTTCCCATAAAAGACACAATGAGAAATATCCTAGGAGCCAGAGACGTTACTCTCCAACAGTAATGTTGAGTTTTATAACAGTGTTAGGTTTCTTACAGAAAAATAATAATGTGTGCAATGTGAATCAGTTTCTCACATTGGCTTAAATATTTCTGAGACCCAACCAGCCATCAGATTCACTCATTAACTGAAATTTCAGCTATTTAATTATATAGATGACTACATCAAGGTAGTAGACCACAAAGTAAAGAAGACTACTAGGCCAAGGTTAAAGAAGGAAAAAAGAAAACTTATAATGTAGATTTGCAATATAAATTATCATCCTGATAAGAACTGAGTTAGGACTATTTTATCCCCAGAACAGAAATGCCAGTTATTACCACTCTGAAACCCGGAGGAAATTGCTTATAAGGTGAGTTTAATTTTATTCATTAATGATGAGTAAAATTAGTCTAATCTGTCTTTAAAAGATCAAGATTAAGATTATCAACTATCATCGCAGGGCGACAAACCAAACAAAAGGACCCTGGAAACAGACTTCAGATAAAAATGTTTAAATTATTTCTCTGAAGATTAACAAATCCCGCTAACGTTGATCACTAGGAGACCAACGCACCTATTTAAACACAGCAGATTTAAAGGAGTATCAGCTTCCATAGTCAACTATATAGCATGGCTATATAGTTACAGACAATGTGACTTACCACTGGGCTTTTAGCCAATAGACCATTTGAGAATGACCTTAAGAATGTGGTGTTCTATAAATGGCAGTGCAATCTGGGATCTATAATCTAATCAAACCAACATTACTAACTAACTCCAGTGTTGTTTATCAAATTTATCTTGGTAAATTTACTTGTTGGTTTAGGGAATCAGGAAGATGAAATGGTAGAAAATGTATCAGATATGGAATGAATAGGGGTGGCAAGAAATAGAACAGTAGAATAAGAATTTTCTCCTTTTCTTCTTCATGGACTCCTATTGACCATATTCCTCTACTTTATGATTGGCACATTAAGTCATAGAAAACTGGGAAATTTCAATATAGTCCCAAACAAGCAGTCAGAACTTCTCTTGCCTATTCCTGGGCAGAACAGAACATTCCTAAGTGGTGTCTATAGGAATCATGGTCATGAACTCAAATCACAGACTACTGAAAAGTATTCCAATCGTTGTACTATCTGCTGCTCATATTTCAGTTGCCCATTCCTGTAACACAGAAAAACTTTCAACAAAACCCTTCTTGCTGGTGTCATCATTTCCACCCCTCCAGGACAGACACAGCTTAGCACTAGGCAGATAAATAGCTCTGCTAGCAAAGCTAAAATCATGGGTTAATGAACGTAAGAAAGAATCAAGCAGGCCATTGCAGAGCGTATTCAGTATACTGTAAGATATCGAAATTTTGCGGTATTTACCCCTGACTTCTACCTTTGGAAACCTTTAATACCTTTACGTCACACATGTTGCAAATAAGGTTCAGTTACAAGCCCAGGGTGACAGAGATGACATGGGAAACCAGGGAATAAACCCATGTTCAGCACTGTGGTGCCACTTACCCAAGACTTCATTCTCAGCTGTTTCTTTTTTTGGCCTGCATAGACACACTAACTAAAACAAGTGTTTTAAAAATAATGTCAAGCCAGTTCTTTGAATCATGAATCCTCCATCCAATTTATAAATCTTGTGAATTTTCTGAATTCTGTTTTTGGGAAATCTAACCATTTGATCATTATTGCCCTTAGAACTAAAAGTGGTTCACTCCTTTCAGTGAACTTATCAATTTGTCTTCTTAGTCCCAGAGTCTGGCCAAAATCTCAGACAAAAATCAAGAAAGAATAATATTTTAAGAGCTGAAAAGCAACCCATAGTTGGAATCAAGATGTCTTCCACAGCTGATGGGAAAACTGTAATATATTTGGCTCTCCTTACGACATATATATTTTGATTTAAAAGCTTGAGAGGTTTTTTTTTTCAAAAGAGAAATATTTTTTCAAATTGTGTTGTTCATTTTTACCACCTTCACTGAAGCATGAATAGCACAGAAGTAGGTATTAGTCTTTGGCTTGTGTGTGATCCAATCGAGTGTTGCTTACATTCCAATTACTCAGATGGCATGGAATACAGCTGTGTCCAAGAAGTATTTCAGAGTGTCTTAACCAATTCTGTATACCGCAACTGAATTCACTTAGACTGTATGTTAACTGTTACTCTTTGGATCTGAACTTTAGGCTTTTACATCTAAAGTCATAGATTACCTACAAATATTACCAAGCTCAGAAAAAATTTTAAGTTGTTATTTTAGAAAGGTAATACATTTAAGATCCTCAGGGTCAGTCTATCAGTTCACGTGGGATAAATTAAACACTAGTCAAATAATGTTAGATAAAACTGCCCATGATGACATCCTCTCTGTTAATTCAGAAGAAGCACATAGGTTTGACAGGAATGAACATATCACATTAATCACTGAGGCATGACATCTTACTAAATCCTACCTCTGCTACTTACAGCAGTGTGACTTTACATGCATTATTAGCATCTGTTCTTTATCTCTCTCTAAAGGAATCCTCCTTGCAAGGATTAAATGAGATAATGTATATAAAATGTCTGTCATAGTACTTGTCACCTACTGAGTCTATCATCCAGCAAATTATTAGTTCTCTTTGCCAAATGAGTGAATTTAAAACAAGGTCTAAGACAATACTTATTTATCACGCACTGTTGTCTTCATTATATAACAACACAAGGTCAAAATGACAGCAGTTAGAATTGTGATTTTTCTCAAAAAAGTCACAATTAAATAGAAACTAAATGCCTTTTTATAAAAGGTAAATCTGATTCCCTCATGCCAAAGTTGAAATTGTAGCTACACAAGATTAGGAAGGAACAGAATGCTAACTTTTATAATTATAAACATTAGAATAGTCAAGATAAATAAGCACACAAGAGTCAACATTTTTATTTTTGCCAAAACATAGCTAATATATTATAGAAAATACGTTTTTCTTAAGAAATCAAAATAGACACCATAATCTATTTTTGGAAAAACATTTATTTAATATCTACCTATGTTAGCCATTAATAAAGAAGCAATACACGATAAGCTGTGTTGGGGGTAGTGCTTCTTACAGCATTGTTTTATCACTTTAATACTACTATTGGAGCCGGGCTCGGTGGCTCAACCTGTAATCCCGCACCTTTGGGAGGCTGAGGTGAGTGGATTGCCTGAGCTCGCGGGTTCAAGACCCGCCTGGGCAGCGAGACCTCATCTCTACAATAAATCAAAAAATCAGCTGGGTGCGGTAGCGCACGCCTGTAGTTCCAGCTACTTGGAAGGTTGAGGTGGAAGGATCGCTGGAGCCCAGCAGGTGAGGCTGCGGTGGCCGGGAGCGGCCACTGCACTCCAGTCTGGGTGACAGAGCGAGACTCCAACTCAAAAAAACCCAAACAAACAAACAAACAAAAATACTACTATTGCCACTGTTTTAGCTAAATTTCCATATAGCAACCCAACAAAACCACAACCAATGAAATATTACCAAATCAATTGAAAAGCCTTCTATTTTCTAGAGTCAAAAGACTTTATTTCAGAATGTACTAAAAATATTTTAATTTAAATTCTGTGTCCCTAGAATAAATTCTCAAAGAATATGAGAAGAAAATACTGAATTTACTGAAAATAATTTTCTCCAGATAATCTCCCCCAGATTAATATGTTTCTCAGCAACACAATAAGAATTCTTAGAACTTCAAGAGAGGGAACCCTAATTAATCACATTATGTTGGCTGAAGGACAACTTTTAGATATTGTTTACATCTCTTTAACTGTTGTTATCAGAGTTTCTCTTGATACCATGGACAACAGGGCACTCTGATAGGGACCCATATTTGAAACAGTAAAGTTGCAGGTTTTCTGTTAACTGTTTCTCTCTCTCTCTCTCTCTCTATCTCTCTGTTTTCTTTCTCTTTTAATAGCAAATACAAAAGCATATAAACCTTTGGTGAAAGATGGGAGACTGTGTGTATATGAGGGGCATATGAGAATTCTTTGTATTTTCCTTGCAATTTTGCTGTGAACCTAAAAGTGCTCTAAACATATTTTTTTAACTGTGTAAAAATGATTACATAATTTCCCTGTACTTTGCTTTCCTTTTAAAATGCTTGATGGGCACAACCAAAAAATTATTTTAAGAATTTGAAAAATTGAAACAATTTCAAACTATAAATACAAGTTTAAAAGTTATCCTGTTAATTCTCCTCATTTAATGTTGTGAACGGTATGAGCCATTTAACAATTTTATCTGCTTTACAAAATAATTAACATACAAATAAGCTATATTTGTAGGGAACAACCAATTTGAAAATAGACCATTAAGTAAAAGACAAAGTATAGCAATAGGATATTTTTTTTTAAATGGGAAAAACACTTTAATTGCTAAGTTGCATACCATTAGAAAAATGGCATTCATTATATCTATAATAGTAACTGATAGGGGTTGCACAAATAATTTTTACACCTACCACTAAGTAAACTTTCTGCTCTTATAACCAATTGACCTATAGTTATTCTTCTCAATAAACAAAAACAATTAATTTTAATTTTAACATCCTGAAGCCCACACTAAAGAAACTTTATGGTGGGACTAAGCATCTAGAAGTTTTGAAATAAAGAAAAACTACACACCTAGAACTGAAGGAAACAAGGAAAATGGATGAAGAGTCAAAACATTTACTGTTGTGGGGCATATTATAAGATAAGGACTTCAGAGTGTTATGTAAATATGTTAAGGACTTTTTAATTAACTAATCCCAAACAGTATCCTCATGAGTTGATGAGTTATCTACATTTGTAAATAAAATTTATAAAAATAATATTGCAGAAACTAAAGTAGTACTTTAACAGTCATTCTTGCAGATTTGATCAAACACACACACACACACACACACACACACACACACACACATAGTCACAAGTACATGAAAACACACGATTTCTGATGGTCAAGCATGTCATGGAAACACTAACAATAATTTCATTACCAAGATAAAAACAAGCAAACAAGTAGCAGAAGCAACAACAACAAAAGCACAAGAGAAACAAATGACCCTAAAAAAACAAATCAAACAGTGCTGTAGAATAGTATGCGATAATGAAATAAATATTAATTTGTTGAATGTCAAAATATTTATCTCTGAATCATGACATTCTATGTGCTCTCATATCTGTTAAGTGATAGGACTAAGGGATTCTGAAGCATTGCTCAGCTCTGTTATTGTATATATTTAGAATTAAATAATATAATTTTAAAGAATGTTTACATGCTTAACGGAAGGGCCTCTTAAAACTAAGTGTAATAAAAAATCAATATATTATTAATTAAAGATATTATTTTACAAAGTCTATAATACAGTGTCATTTTCCTTACTATGTGATGATTATTAATGTGCTTTATCATTCACACTTATTTTTAAATTCTTTAGCTAAATCCTGTTTCCAATTATATTTATTTTACCCATAACTTTTCTAAGCTGTATAGTTTGCAAAACCCTATACCAAAAGTGTTAGAATAAAGGAATTTATAGGGAGCAATAAAAAAAAGTGAGAGTGAGACAGAGAAAATTTGCATTCCCACAATCTGCTCTTGCTTGATGAAGTAGATTTATATTGTTTAGTAATAGGGGAGGATGGTCAAAATATCTTGGTTAAGAAATACAAATAAATAGATTGAATAATAAAGAAAAAGAAAATTAACCAATATAAGTGATACAGTTGTGAGCTGTTATCCAAACATAGACTGTTTCTCCCCTATCTGGCTTCTTTCTGCCCTTCCCTCAGGGAGTGGCCTCTGTCCAAGGATGTCTCTGAAGGATATGCATATTCCCAGTAATGAGTCAAGGGATGCAGGTGATCCAGCAAAACCGAGAACAATGTGTCACCCTTAATCAATGTAATTGGAAACACCACATAGCAATTTGAATCATTAACTTGCTTGATTATAAGACTGCTTGCTGTACTGTCCTGAGGCACGTATTCTTCACCAACTGGCAGCCACTGGTGCATCCCCTAAGTTCTAACAAACCAATGTCTTTCCTGCTGGACCTCCAGGTCACTTATTTGGAATGGGTAAACATTACACTCAAACCCTTTCAGATTTGGGATTACCATGTTACAATTGGCATAGTTGGCAGGATATTCCAGAAAAGCCCCCCATTGGATCAGCCACCAGAGAGCGGGGAGGAATGTCACTAGGGGGAATACCAAGTATGTTACTGGGGTAAATACCAGGGTGGACCACTGGTTCAATGTGGCTTGAAGTTTCCAGCCTGATAAACAGCTGAGGGCCCCTGTGTGGGGTGTACAGAAAACCACAAAAACGCCAGTCGGCCTGTTGGAAGTATTGACAGCAGTTGATGAGAAAGAAAGAAACAATCAGTTAACTCAGGCAGAAAGCGGAATATCTGCTATCCCTGCTAATAGGTGTGCTGGTACTTGGGCCGCGCAAGCCATAGCAGAGCTGGATAAACAGATGTGATTAGGTAGAAAAGGAGAGTTCAGAAGGCAACAGAGAAACCAAAAGGAAATAGGGCTGCAAGTTACCTGATAAAGGTGACCCACAAACAAATTAAGGTGGGGGTGGATCCTAACAAGATAAATAAGCAATTCATATCTGTGTTGGTGTGAGTAGAGAAGCAACTCTCCAAAGAAAAGTGCTACCAACCTATCTCTGAAAAGGGGACTGAAGTCTGGGAATGAGAGTGGACCCTCAGTAAAAAGAAGGTTCCTCCCCAAAGAAAGAGTGAGCAGAACAGAACCAGTGTGTGCAGAGTCCCTAGAGGCTGGTCCTGGTCAGCACCACTTTCCTTACAGCCAACGTGCAGGCAGAGCTCAGAGTGAGACCCAAGTTGGAATGCACACCAAAACTTGATCTATTGCTGTTGACTATACCTGTATTGCTGTGGGTGACACTACAACACTTAGTGCATTATAAGCAACCTGGAGCATACCATTTTGCAGTGGATTTGGCTAATGCTTTCTTTAGTGTTGACATACATGCAGATTGTCAAGGCCAGTTCGCATCCACCTGGAAAGGAAGAGAATGGACATTTGCGGTGCTGCTGATGGGGTAAAGCCCTTCCTCATGTCACAGCGTAACTGTCAAGATTTAGAAAATTGCAATCTACATCAGCATCTGTATTTCAATGTATATAGATTATGTCATTCTAACCTCCTGATTCTCTTCAAGACCTAGGGCAGGCAGCACCCCAGCTGATGGGATGTTTGCAGGGCAAAGGAACCTCACTTGTGATTGACAAAACCCAGGCTTATCCCCTCTTTCCCCAGCCCCTACTGCCTAACACTGCCCAAATAGCTGCAAGAGCTTTTGGGCTTGTTGGGGTATTGGAGGGCATTTATTCAACTTTTAGCACAGATAATATGACTCATATAGATTAACTAGAAAAGGATCCCAATGAGACTGTACGGGGAAGTGCTGAAAGGCAGTCAGTGCTGCCAAAAGCACTGTAGGCGTCTTCCAGGCATTGGACCTTCTAAACCGATCCCTTCCCTGTGAATTGGACTTAAATGGTAACCAGGAGGCATAGGCTTAGGCTTGGACAGCGGCAGGGAAAAGCTCAGCGTCCCACTGACTTTTGGCCGCAGACCTGGAAAGGTTCCAGATTGGCCACAGCTCAATGAAACAGCAGGCCAATGCAGTGTATCAAGCTCTCTGGACAACAAAGCCTATCACTGGCCAAGCCTGGTAACTGTGCCTGCCCTGCCCACAGTGGGATGCGAAGTCGTGCCGACCATGACCCTAACCAAATGGTGAGTATACCTACAGTAGTGTAGCAAGCTTTCCACAAGTCCTCAAAACCAGAAACTGCAGCAGCTCCTAGGATCTACAATGCTTGTCAATGCACGTGAGCAACGGGAGCAGTAGTCACCCCATCACCCATTAAGAAGGGAATGCTGCCAGTTCCAGAAGAGGCTTGGTACATGGATGGATCATGTTGGGGGCAACCCCTTCAATGACAAGCCAATGCATACCATCCAAAAACAGAGACTCTCTGGATGGAAGACGGGACCTGGCAGAGCAATAAGTGGGCAGAGTTGTGGGCAGCGTAGCTTGTGATATACAAAGAGCCAGGCCCACTGACAATTTGCACTGATAGCTGAGCAGTGTTCCAAGGACTGATGCTGTAGTTGCCACAATGGCACCAGCAGCAATGAACAATCATGTACAAGCCCCTGCAGGGCCAAGAAATGTGGCAGGACATTAAGCTAAAGGATACCTCAACAGATCAGCGCTCATTGCAGGAGTGGACGGCCCAACCGCATGAAGCAATTCACACTCTCAATGAGAGACCCTGTGCTGGTTATCTAGCACCTGTAGACATGCTACTCAACCGTGGGCAACTCCTCTGAACATGCAAATCCAGCTGCAAGAATCATCACTGCGACCAAGTGGGGGAAGCGAGAATAACCTGTTGCTGTCTGCTCCACAGGAAGTAGTAACCAGAGAGAATACTCTCCACTGGCCCTGGGAAGTTCAATATGAATCTCATCAATGCTCCCTGCTTACCCCCTGGGGCAAGGGGATAGATTATCATTTAGTTATTCATCCTATGGCTATAGGAAAGTGGACGAATACTGTTAAGTGTAATAACGCCAGGTCTCAAATACTCACAAGGGGAATTGTTATCACATCGATGTGACAATTCAGGACAGCCCCACTGTCCTTTCATGTCATGGACAAGATGGCTCTCGGGCCTGATAGGGCATGGTATTCCAGGCCAAGAGGCCTCCACAGAGTGTCACGGTGTTGTCACAAAACATGTTATTTGTTCCTGATAATCAGGATTTACCTTTGCTTGTTCCTCTCAAACATCTGTCTTATCTAAGCCTAAGACCCCTTCTATAACTTATGTTTTTCTTTGTGGCAAAAAAGAAAAAAAAATCATAGGTGCTATAATCACTGCAATAATTTTGCTGTTTGGATCCTGTGCCCTTTATTATATATGTGGGATATGGACAGCATGTTTGACTCATGTGTCCACCTCAGGAAAGTTGTGGAAGATCGATTTTAAACGAAGATTGTGAGGGTGAAAAAAGTCCATATAGGGGAGGAGTATGAGGTCTTGTTCAGGACATAGACTGTTTCCCCCACACCTGGCTTCTTTCTTCCCCCTCCCTCAGGGGCTGGTCTCTGGCCAAGGTCAGTCTCTGAAGGGTATGCATATTCCCAGTAATGAGTCATGGGATGCAGGTGATCCAGCAAATCTGAGAACAATGTGTCACCCTTAATCAATGCAGCTGAAACACCACATAGCAATTTGAATAATTAACTTGTTTGATTATGTAACTGCTTGCTGTACTGTTTTGAGGCGTAAAGTTTTCATTGACCAGCTATTGGTTCCTTCCGTAAGATCTAATAAACCAATGTATTTACCTGCTCGACCTCTAGGTGGCTTATTTGGAATAGGTAAACATTACACACAGGGCTTCTCAGATGTGGGGTTACTGCATTATACAGCAAACCAGCCAAAACCAAAACAGCAGTAAAACAACATAAGAAGTGATTCCTGATTGAAATGTGGATGGTGGTGGGTTGTTCAATTTATTCCTAGAACTGATACAGATATTTGTTGGGAGCCAGACTTGGAGGCCCACCTGATTGACAGGGTCCTGGTGGGCCGAAGACCCTGGGCCGTAGGGCGAGCCCAGGAAACTGAGGCCCTTCTGTCTTCCACTTTTGCTGTTTGATACCGCCGAAGAATTCTGTGCAGTCGTGGAAGAAGAAAATGGCATGTTTATGTGAAGTACTCACAGCTAACCTGGAAATGTCATGGTTTATTTTCCCATTTTCCCACTATGCTGTTTGGCCTTTTCTAACATATGCAAGGGTTAAACTCTGAAGTATGTTTTCCTTCACTTGGTTATAAGTTATTAGATATTGCTTAAGTAATAAATGATATAAGTATATTCACTCCTTATTTGATTTAGGATTATACAGTTTAGTGTTTAGACATAAGGTTTTTTAGAAGCACAAGTTTATAGTAAGTTCATCATGAATTCATTATAAGTTCTAACACTTATCTAGGAGCTATGTAGGTGATTTATAACACTGTTTTCACTGACTTAGGATAAAGATTAATGCTAAGGTTTTTACTTAATTCAATAGTTAAAACTCTAAGTTAACATTTATAGAGTGGGTTTTCACTGAACTCATAATATAATAATCAGACACTTTTATGACAGATCAGCTAAAACAGAAAGTAACCTTGAAGGACCCGGGAAACATTACTAAAAGCTTCTTTTGAGTTCTCTTTAGAAACAAGCACTGCAAGATAAGAGAAAAGTAACGAGGATATCTGGACAAGGGAGGCAATCACGGGACTCTGAAGAACATAAAAGCCTAAGATGGGAAAATTCCTGACACATAAAGAAATATACACTTAAAGAAACTTTCTTGAGACATTTCAAGGACTGTAATTTGGGACATTGGATTGAAAGTATCATTGTTGGCTTTATGAATAAGACTTGTTGTCTAAATGCCTATGGGAATCTTGGTTTGTTTGCTACTAAGACCACTAGATGGTAACTTTTAGAAGTATATACGTGAAGGAATTTTCTTTGTCTTGCCCCTTCATGAATGGTATAAAAGCTCTGTGTTAACTAACATTAAATTGTCATCTGTTCAGGAAGCAGGTGTCCAAGTATATTATCTTCGTCTTTCACCTATCCGTCTCTCCTTCAGGAGATCTCATGACCCTTGCGGGGCGGGTCCCCGCAGATATTTAATAAATCACAAAAGCATTCACACTAAATGAATGTCAGTTCAGATAACGGTTTGTAAAGAATGACCTGACGTTTTTGAAACCTTCTGAATCTAGGATTTTAAACGAAAATCTGTGGATTCATATTTTCATTCTCTCACTGCCATCATTCTAGTCAACTAAGCAACACCAAAGTCATCAAAGAATAGCGCCAATGTACATAAACCTAGAAATACCGTGAATACTGTCGTTTCGGTTAATCAGATTTATTAGAACTCCAACTTGATGCTCCAGTTTTCCTATTCCAATTTTCCTATTTTACCATAGGAAGGATTAATGGAGAAGGTGTTGTCTAGACCTAGCTTGCAAGAGCTAAATGGCCATCCTCCATACCCTTTGTCCATACTATTTGTCAAATAATTAATGTGCTTGCATAAAACTCTAGTCAAAAATCAATGGACTTAAAAAATCTGCCATTGAATTTGTAAAAAATGCAAGTAAATGAGATACAATTTAATGACTCTGAATATTGATTTTTGTTATCTGACCCTACATACATAACTTAAGGGAGTGTAGTAGAATCAGCAAATCTCGCATTTGCTCTAGAATATCCTAAATGAAATAGTGTAAGGAAATAACTTTTTCTAAATATTCAGAAATGGAGATTATTGGGTTTTAAAGCACAATTCATCTGCCTAGACTGCACAGTAGGGAAAGCAAACGCATCTACAATGCATTAGATAAAGCAGAGGCTCTCGGGTAAAGGGCCCATGGAGAACAACAGGGACTAAGTAGGACTTGATATGAGGGGCTGACACTCTGGACTGGATAACATTCATGCTCGGCTGCTGCAAAGAAGCAGCTAAGTGAGGAGTCTCTATGGATAATAACTTCGAAATACCTTTCAGCCCTTCATCTAGCTTCTTCCTCTAGCAAAGGTTAAATGTAAGTTTGACACCATGTTCTATTGCCTGCACTTACCCTCAGGTAATAAAGGTGACAGTGAAATATAATAATGGGTCCCTGTGCTCCATGGCACTGTATAACATCTATTACACACCTCCAGAAGTTCAAACACACCATCCTAGTGATGTTAAATCACTGAACTATATTTAAAAGAAAATAAAAGAAAACATTAGAGTAGACATGTCACTAAGTCTGTGGGGTTTTGCCCTGCCTCCGAAGTGGTCGACATCTTCATTAAATGTTCCTTCTTCCCATTCCCTGATGAATTTGATGCTCCTTAATGTATTAATATATTTTAGGCTAGCTGACCTGTAACACATTAATTAATTGGATTATACTTCTATTGGCTACTTTTTATTCTCATTATATTATTGATTAAGAAATAATGTAAACATAGTGATAACAATAATAATGAGTTCTCAGTAGTACCAGGGACTGACTGGTCTTATAAGGTTTATTTAGTCTTATACAGATTATTTAGTTTCATATGAATTATTTAGATTTGTCTTTCTTAAAAAGCAAAAGCACTTGGAGAATACAAAAACATATATGTAAGGTGCTGGCACATAGGAAATATATATTTATATAAATTTATAAATATATAAATATTTATATATTTAATCATACTAACTTTATTAGTGTAAAGCCTAATAAAATGCAAGACATATTTCCAACATAAATACATGTATATATTTAAAGAATACTATTGGTGTAAGAATGAATACTAGGAAACTGCAGAAATATATACAAAAAAAAAGCAATCACTACAATTTCTAGCTTACCTCAGTTTTACCAAAAATTCTTCCCAAAAGACCTTTAGTTGCTCTTCTCTTTCTCAGAGACATTTTCATGGTTTTCTCTTCCCTTTGGCTTATCCTCTTCTAAGATCAGCACACACTTTGAGAAGTTCATTGCTTGGTTGCTTGCAAATTGTTCTAAGCTATTCATTCCTTCTCATCCTTAGAGTTGAGGTTGAACATCTGTACTGCAGGCTACTGGTAAAATATCTACCAGAAAAGTCCGCTCAAGAAGCAGCACAGAGTAAAGAACAGAAAGATCCAAGAGAGATAAATGCTGGGACACAAATACAATCGAAAGATGGGTACATGTCTCTAGAGTGCAAGTGACTCACAAATGACATCCCTCCTACCCCCGAAGGGTGTCCACAGATGCCCCGCCATGTCCATTAGACTAGAGAGGAACTGCGTGCAGCAGAAGGCACACTTACTGACGGCAATTTTCCAGGCAGCTCCCCATAGCGATGCTGTTCCTCACCCTTATCCTATTCTTGTGCATTCTATCCTATTTCTTGTGTAAAACAAAATAGCGACACTAATTTCTACATTGTTATTCATGAAGAGAAAAGACTTCAGACGCAATCTGATTGTAAGCAAGAACATATTTAAAAACTGTATTTGTGCTGTGTACTGCCACTTAAACATCATTCACTGAATCAGTTTCTGTACAGCTGGAAAAAAAGAAGTTAAGGAAGTATATTACATGTGTGAATAGCAAACACAATCAGATTTTATATTTCAGCTTTTCTCCGGAGATCCAATGAAATACAATGATTAATAGGGTTTCATTAAAATATTCAAAAGGAGGTTGCTTAGCTGCCAATGAAGTAGGATATATATTTCCTTCACCCATTAGCACCTTCTAAATACATGTGGCTTTATATATAGTAAAAATATGGTAAGAGTTTTCCTTGTTTTTCTGTTTATGTAAACATCCCAATTAATACTTCTGTATGTATCACATAATAAGTATTTTAACCTCAAAGTAAATAGTCTGATTCTTAGCTCTAAATTTATGTTATAATATCTTTAAGTATGACAAGTTTTCTTTCGAGGTAAACATCAATGAATGACACTGAGAGTAAAAAAAAAAATAACAAAGGAACAAAAACAAACAATGATAATTAATACTGTTAAATGAAATACCGATGCTGTTATGGAATGCAATAGAATGTCTCAATGGCATTACGCCTCAGTGGACTACTACTGCTGTCAAATAATTGAAGATTTCCAAATCCCCACAATTTATCGGTCCCAGCACTGAGTGTTTGTGGAAATGTTTCTTCCTATAGTATTGGTATAGTATAACTATATAATATGTGTATGTGTGTGTGTGTGTGTGTGTGTGTGTGTGTGTGTGTAGTATAGCTATAGTTTACCATAGCCATGGTATTTATATAATTCTTAATAAGTCTTCTCCATCATAAACAAGCAGAAAGGTCCCTTTTCAAAAGTCCTATATTAAATTGTTTTCTTGTTTTAAAAGATTAGAAAATTGCAAGTCCTTCAGAACTTCAGTTAAAGTAGATCAGATGTGAAGGCCAGAAGGAACTCTGCCCAATGCAAAAATAAAACTGCTGGAATTGGACCTCAGATCCCTTGATTCTTAACAGTTTATGAACCAAAATAATTATAGGTTCATAGTCAAGCAAAGCAAGTGTGCTTCATCCATGTCTTTGTGGCCCTGCAATCTTGAGATGTTTCTGAGGCTCAGTAATCTCACTTCTAAAATGGACAAACTGCACCTGCAACTCACAACATATTCTAAACATGGAGTGATATACAGAAATAAAAATCTGACATTCAAAAATATAATGTTGCTAATATAGTGCTCTAATATCTGTGTTTTCACATGGAAAATAACAAAAATTCAAAGAGGTTTTAAAAGATGAAAGAAAATATTTTAAAATAGAAAAAACCATATTGAAGGTCCAAATTATTATCTTTATTTATCCATCCTACTCATTAAAGTAAGCAAAAGCTGCCTCCAATTTTTAAATTTCTCTCTGAGCATGCAGAGGAAACATGACAAAGAGTTTCTAATCTAAAAGACTGAATAATCAAGAATGACTGAGACATTCTGGAAAGGAGAGATAGATTAGAACTAAACTATTAGATTAACACATATTATAAATCCACTGTTGGCCAGGCTCGGTGGCTCAGCCTGTAATCCCAGCACTTTGGGAGACCGAGGTGAGTGGATTGTCTGAGCCCGTGGGTTTGAGACCCGCCTAGGCAACTTGGCAAGACCTCATCTCTACAATAAATCCAAAATTAGCCAGGCGTGGTAGCGCATGCCTGTAGTTCCAGCTACTTGGAAGGCTGATGTGGAAGGATCGCCAGAGTCCAATAGGTCAAGGCTGCGGTGGCCGGGAGCGTGCCACTGCACTCCAATCTAGGCGACGGAGTGAGACTCCAACTCAAAAAAATAAAAATAAAAAATAAATAAATCCACTGTACTACTGAAAGAATAATTTATACATACAAGTGAGAATATAAAAATAATAGAGGTTAGTATATACACGAATTTAGTTCAGGAGATTGAAATGACAACAAAATTTGTTGTCAAACAAAAGAAATTTGTTTGAAAGCCACCATGTTTATATTTTCCTCATCAGATACAAAAATAAAGTCCCTATACAGTAGAGCAATAACATTAATATCTATTAAAATATACAGAAAAGTATAGGTAAATATTTACCTAAAATACTTGTCTAAGCATTATAGCAAAATAAATAACAATCAAGGAAAAGAGATAGCTCTACTATACAGATATTTTTTAATGTTTATAAAAATGTAATAATATGTAAGTAAAAAACTTGGGAAAATGTCACACTATATGACCAGGTGTTATATATATACTGAGATCGTTAAAACTGAAGTACAAAAATCCTATTAGGAAAATAATAAAAGCCATGAATAAAATATTCATAAACTTAAAATGTCAAATGCCAACACATATGTGAAGAAAGTTGGAGAAATGGACACCTCCTGGCCTACTAGGTTAAATTAGCGTGACTGGCTACAGGTGATTGTGTAGATATCAATTAACAGCTTTAGAATCTTCCTGTCTTGGAATTCAGTAATTCCACTTTCAAAAATTTATTTACATGTCATTATCAGGGATACCTACAAAATTGTTTGTGTTATAAAACATCATGACAAATACGTAGCATTAAGAAAAGACTATAAACATCTAAATTCAATATAATTTTGAACTTGCTAACAATGTTATTAGCAATTAATATTGATTTTCTTCAAGTGTCAGGAAAGCAAAAGCTTTTCATTTTCTCTTCCTTTTTATATGTTACTAATCTTCTACAGTAAACATATACTACTTATACAGTAAAGGAAATTGTAAATTATGTTAAAGCAGAAGAGATGGCTGATAGACAAGAAATGGTAACTTAGCTTGCACTCATAGAATACACAGGAGTGGTGGATCACATAGGGACTTGAACGCCTGGCTAGGGAATTTCTAAGTCATTGAGTAGGCAGTGGGGAACCACTGAAGTTCTTTGAGCAGGGAATTCACAGAGTCAATTTGCTAGTTTTGGACGGGGCAAAGTGAAGGACTTTGAATTTAGTTGCAAAGAGGCCAATTGTGAGACTTAATGATCTATGAATGTAATATCAGAAATTTCAAGGTACTCAGATGTACTTTACTAATAAATAGTTCTTATGTTAGATATTCAAAGTGAGGGCTTGCTGTCAACTGTCACATGGCGCAATATTCTAAGCTTTGTGTTTCCGTCTTTGTTATCTCTTGAAAAGAATAGGCATGAAGTTTCTGCAATGCATACGAAAACCTACTGGCAGCCTCACAGCTACAATCTGGGTCCTGGAGTTTTAAGCATATCATGTTGGTTTTAGGCTAGATTTAACTGTGAGGATAATAAGAAATGTGGGTACCTCTGTTACTTCTAACTAGCAAGTCTATGCATTGAACTGTTGGAAATTCAAATATTTCAGAATCCTGTGGCAAAAATAATGAATTCACATGGATTTGTAAAGGGGCCCTTAGATATTCATAGCCTTGTCAGATTAGCTATATCAATGATTAGGGCTGTTTCTATGTTCCACTGTCTCCCTCTCCTCCCATACCCCAACTACCCCATTCCCACCTTTAGAGCCATCTTCCTTCCCAATTACAGTGTAGGGTTTGGCGTGTGGCTGTAAACTGATGTCAATTTGCTTAACACAACACTTTACAAATTATCCCTTTGAATGACTAAACACATAAATCATATCCTGGTGTACAATGAAATGGTTTTTATGTTTAGGATCCTCTTTTTCAGTAAGTGAATCCTTAATCTCACTTTTAAATAAGCTCCATTTCACTGAAATAAAAGCCACCTTCTTTAGAGTCTATAATACTCTGTGATCTATTACAGAAACAAAGAACTGAGTACCACATGTTCTCCCGCATAAGCAGACCTTGAACATTTACCCTAATACTATAAGAAAGGGCATGACAGTAGCCAGAAACTGCCTGGCGGCGGGGGGTAAGGGGGGGCATAAGAGTAACTGATCTCAAACCAGGCAAAGTGGGAACCAAAGGGAGGCCCAAACTTTACCGTACGATGACCACTTGCATATCTAATCCACACATCTTTAAAATAAAAAAAAAAGAAAATAACTGAAACAATTATATCAACATTGTAGATGAGATAGGAAAGGATGTATTAGACTGGTAAGAAAAATCAAATTAAATAAAATTTTCATTAGAAGAAAACACTTTCTCCTCCCTAAAATGCCTTTTGATATTTTTCCTTTGTAAGATCGCCATAAACTTAAATCCTCTTCCTTCGCCAACAATGCTACATCTAGCCTACAGACACATATTTGCCACTAACATTCCTTCAAAACTGAAACTTATTGGCCTTGAGGTTTCTGTTTCATTCATTTGATATTCTATGTCTCTTTTAAATAGTTGGTTCACAAGTGATTTGCAAAGATGATGTAAAATTGCCTACGCTTTCTGGAAAAATACCAAAAAATATAAAGGTTTGCAATCTTTTTGTTCTAAAAATAAGATCAAATAAAATGGAAAGCTTTTCTTAGTCTGTCAGTAATTTAGTAAATTAAAATGAGACTATAGGGCAAAGAAACTCTAAACTTTGGAAATAAAAATATAGAAGCAGAGCCCTTTATATCACCCCATAAAACACCATCTTCTTTGGCTACAGTTTTTGGGAATTATATTCTAGATTACTGGAAAATAATGGGTCACTGACAGGAAAGTCCTGAAATAAATAATTCTAGCTTCAAAATCTCTGAGTATCCAGAGATGAAGTGAGCACATGAATTAACTATTATGAAGTATGCCTATCTGTGAAATAAATTTGTACTGTTTTATTTATTCAATTTGAATACAAACATTTTGATGAGTGAGAGGAGTAATGATACAGCATCTTTTTAAAACTGATGAGACACATTTTTAAAAGTTTTGTTTCTTTTTTTTAATTAAGCAGCTTTCCATCTTTCTCTTAGCTATTAAATTTATACATATTTGAATAATAATATTTATTAAGTTTCAAAGCTTATATTTGTCATAGTTGCTTAAATGTACACTACATGAATAGCCCAATATAAGTATACTTAAGTATATGAGATACATAATATCCAATGATATACATCATTTATGCTAATAACTTCAGAAATACATATAGGTTTGGATATATTAGTTTGTGGTATAAAGAAATATATCTCAGAAATGCACACATGTATATATTTAAATCTTTACATCTATATATCAGTTTGCAGTCTAGGAAAAAAATTTTGATGACATTCTAAGTCAGCTAAAATTTTGAACAATACACACCTGAACCCTAAGATAATGACGCCATTGACCAAGTCATGCAATTTTTCAAATCTAGTTATTAGTAAAATGAAGATAATGCTGGTATAATTGAGGGACATTAAGTATGTAAAGTGCCTCACATGTGAAAGGGAGTCAATACCAGTATTCTCGTTTGCTTCAGAGTTATTGTGAGGATTAAATTGGATAATGTATGAAAAAATCTTGGAGTTGCTTTTTATGTGTTTGCTGTTTGCCAATTTATGCATTCACTCTACAGAGACATGTTAAATACTCATTGTGTGCTAAATATATGTGACTGTTCCATGTTAAAAGCATAAGCATTTTATATAAAATACAAGATAAGATATTGAAGGCTATCTTAGCATTAAATGTATTTCAGGACTTGTTCTAGGCTTGAAATAATAAGACGTTATATCATCTTTAAATGAAAAAGCAGTAGGTTAATCATCAGTTGTGATTTCATACTTTATGTTAAAAGTTTATTTGGTCAAACTGCAATTTTAAGTTTAATATGGCATATCAAGAGTAATTCAGTTCTGGCTCAGAATATTTATCTTTTAAAAATAATTAAAATAACCAAATGGAACATACAGATTATTTACAAGTAAGCTGATAGCACAGCTATACAAAACTAAGGGTTATGCATAAGAAATAATTTATAATGTTTTACATTGTGACAGGTAATGGGAATGAAGCAGGTGTGCTAAAAAAAAAATCACCCATGGCAAAGTAATAAACAACTTGCTTTGTCAATTTCAAAGCAGAAAATGACCACCTAAGGCCAATAATACAATTCATTTTTACAGAAAAAAACTAATTTCCAATTGTACCATTAGGATTGTGTAGCATATAACTTGTCCAAACATTTATTACAGGAATAAAGAATAATCCACAAGAATAGATCAAGAACTGATTAAATTTGCACATATGAACATGAAAACCACCATTTATTTATCAAATTCAAAATTTAAATTAAACTGAGTATTATATTAAATAATTGGAGTAGGAGCAAGCTGAACATTTTAATAAATTTGAATAAGTAATGCATTTTTAAGGGAATACACTGTATTCCATTTAATAAAGTTGTAAAGATTAACATTGTAGTATGAATCCACAAAGCAAAATCTATTAATTAGACCACCAAAATATTTTAGCACAATTTTAACAATTTGGCTCAAAAACATGGCTGCCATGTTATATTCAGTCAATTTTTGTGGCTTATTTGAAAAAGTATACGTGTTCTCAGCACAGTCCGGAAAATGTCTGTGCAAACTGAAAATATATTTATACATATTATAAAATTTTCTTTTAATGACCCCTAACCCACTTCAGATTCCCCCAGATCTGAAGTTTTAAAAGAGGTAATGAAGCTTAGTCATGACATAAGAAAAAAATAACTGGCTCTCTTAAACTTGCTGAAATCTGAGTCTCTACTTCAGTCGCGCCCATCTCTCTCTACCCTTCCTTACCTTCATCTCACTTCATCTTCAGATCTTAACATTATTTTACCAGCTATGATCTTGATGTATTTTGAAGTTCTATTTTGCCAATGAGATTTAGTAATCATGTGTTTTGAGCATTACTAAATTCATTTTCCTAAGTAAGCCAATGATATAGCCTAATCATGTAGTTTGGCATATTTCATTTGTTAAATGCATCTGTCTACAGGTGGTTTGCTTATAGAACCAGTCCAAGTCTGGACATCTCCCTTATTCATAAACACAAATAAATCTTTACTACTAATTCTTAAAAAGGTTTCTCTAAAATTTGTGTCTAATGCTTTCTAACCTGTAATAAATGTTTATGTTAACCATTTGAATAAAAGTATCTGGAAAATCTTAATATTTAGCATTATAATGACATAAGAATTACTTCAAAACACACCTCCAGCAAGGCTAAATTGATTTTCAAGCTACTTTAGGAATAGCAAAATATTTTATTTTAGATCAAAATAGTTCTCTGGGTTAGTTTTAAAAAGCTTCGTCAAATATTTATTATATTTCTCTATTTAATTTTAGGACAAGCTAGTTTGCACCTTGAAGCTTTGATTTCATTTTTCATTTATGAGATAAAAAAATCAAAATATATGTGATGAGTTCCTAGTGAAAGGACAATATGCCTCTTGGAGTAGATTATAAATACCATTATATTTAACCATAATAAGTGACCACTTACTATGAACATGCCATTTATTTTGTGTACTAAATTTCTGTAATATATTAAAGAAGTAGATGGGTCCTTGATCTATAGGACTTGCCAATTTAGTTGAGGAGGCTTTACACATGCAAATGAAAGAGTTTAATAATAAATAGCCTGTCAAAGCAACAACTAACTGTATATTTTAAGAGTCCTTGTAATCTAGGTTTAAGCTTATCATATGGAAAACTACTACTGTATGCAAAAGTGTGCATTTACAAAAAATTAAATTATGGAAATGATTCTTTCAAAGTCATAGCATGTTGTTGTGCAGATGATAAGCCAGGTGGCCCCTGAAATGACAGCCAGTAATGATGCATTTAAACCAAGTAAACTGAGATAAATAATTTCCAAAAATACCCAATGAACATGTGACCAACTTTTCTTCAGTTTTTCAGAGGAGCAAAAATTCATGACCACAGAATAATGACTTCATTTCCAATGAAAATTAAAAGTTAAATACAGGTCAGGTATGGTGGTTCATGCCTGTGTTTCCAGTAGTTTGGGAGGCTGAGGTGTGAGGGTTGTTTGGGTCCAGGAGTTCAAGACCAGCCTGGGCAACATAGCCAGACCTTGTTTTTATCGAAAATTTAAAAATTAGCTAGGTGTGGTGGTGCACATCCGTTGTCTCAGCTACTCGAAATGCTGAAGTAGGAGGATTGCCTGAGTCCTGGAGTTGGGGGCTGCAGTGAGCTATGATCCTGCCATTGCACTGCAAGCTGGGCAACAGAGTGAGACCCTGACTCAAAAAAAAAAAAAGTTAAACACAAATACTTAACTATGTGCTTTGTTTATGATGCTTTTAAAAAGAAGTTCTTAAAGAGGGGAAATTCCATGTACAGAAAAGACATGACTACAAGATGAATCTATGCAACTTCTATAGCATGGTTTTAGTGATGGATAATTATTGAAGATATCTGTGTAATAGGCATTATAGACATGATGTTTATAATCTCACAACAATTTGGCAAGGTTGGTGTGATTCTTCCACAGATAAGAAAACAGAAGTTCCCTGAATCTAAGTAACATAACTCACTCAGGAAATGGGGGAGCCTTGATTTATATGTCTGTTCACCCCTCTGACTCTAAGTTGACGCTTGCTTTTATATTATCTGCCAGTAAAGCACTCTCACCCAGTGCAGTCCATTTTAATCATATTACCCTGCTTCATTTTCTTTATAATGATCACTATCTGAAATTATGTGTGTTAATTATTCACAGGTTTATAGTATTATTCATTAGAATGCAAATTCCATGACATCAATGGAATTGGTGTTGTCTTAGACTAGTACCTACTCAATGCATATGACTGACTGAATAAAAGATTTTGATCTAATTGAATCTCACGCCCCTTTCATTATATGGCATGTGACTTTTGCAGATGGCTTCTTAGAATAATTTTTTTAAAACTAAAATGAATTACAATTCTAAGATATAAATAATATGTATTATATTAAATATTATATTATTATATAGTATACAAATTAGTTGCTTTTTGTAAAGTAGGCATAACAAGTCAAATAAATACATAAACCTGGGCTACAAAATAAGAAACGTAAAGAGTCTAGTAGCATGTGGAATTAAGATACAGTCATCAACATTCTAAAATATTAACAATTTTCTATATTATTATTTTAAACAAGTGATCCCTCAGGCTATATAAAACTTTACATGAACAAATAAACAAACATATTTATTTTCAGGAGAAGTGAGTACTAGACCAAAGGGCCTTTCTTAAGATGTTGTACCAATGAATAGTCTACTGTAAGGGCTTAATAATAAACACCAGTCAAACAATGACCCATCATGAAAAAACAGTTACTAAATTTCTAATGCTACCACCACATTTTTCCAAGGAAAGATTGGGTGAAATTTCAAACTCACTGTTACATTACTCTTTTTTAATTGAACATTGCAAAATTAAATAAGGTCATCTTATTTACCATTAGATCTTCTAAGGTTTTATTTTCTTAAGTACTTCGGTGGAGATGAGATAGTTGCTGGGAACTCCCATACCAAGTCTTATTTTTGAATGGCCTTGATCCAGTGGAACAGAAGATAAAATGTAATAGTATAAGAAATGTAATAGCTATAAGAATGTTACATGCAACTTTCACCACTTTAAGCTAATTGAACCTTCCATGCTACTGTTATTATTTATTTAATAATAAAGTTACTAAATATGCATAACTATTCATGTTAATGGCCTTAGCCTGGAACTAAAATTTAGGAAGCTCACACACAAGTTTAGATGTATTCCATTTATCCAATCATTGTTAAGTCAGGCCATGGTCCTCCTCACTTCACTAGTAAGCACATCGGCTTTATATACATTTTTAACAGTGCGCTTTGGCATCAACATAATGCCAGTTAGGTGGCACCTGTGTCATTTTCTGCACTTCAGTTGTGACCAACTTAGAGTAGAGCCCAGCTCCAACTTTCCCGTGTGCTTCAGTTTAGTACTCCTTACAATGCCATGTTTACAATTGTTACTGTTAATATCATTGCTGTCGTCATCATTTTCTATATCCCTGTCATTAATTTTTCTCTGGACACTCACTCTGTGCTGGGCATGGGGTTTGGTACATTATATGTACCTTCACAGCAACTTTATGACACAGTTATTATAATTGTCATTTAATAGGTGAGGAAACTTATCCAAGGGAACACAGGTGCCGCGTGGAAGAGCCACGCTGAAGCTCCCATGCGGCCACCTTCATCAGCAGCAGCTCTGTGCCACACCAACACACCCACAGCTTTACGTGTACTGCTTTAGTCCACCCTCAGTGGCACCAGGCTCCTAGGGAAAGGATTCGCGTTTGCTCTGTGTCTTCTGTTAGGGGTCTATCAGATAAGTTATGAAGATGTGAAGCAAAAAATTTTCCGAATTTAAATTGAAAAGAATAATGTTTTCTTTTCATTTGACTAAAATTAAAAAATGTGTAAGGCCTTTACAAGACAATGCCATGTATTTGTATCTGTGTGGGGCTCCTTCTCCTTGTGACTTTAGCCCGATCTCACTATAATATTTAAATTTTTAGTTCAAATCCTAACATTGACCTAGGAAAGTTATTTCCTACTCTTAGACTCCAGTTTCTTATTAGTATTCTGTCTTCAGGTTGAAATTTATCAGATTAATTTCAAATTCACAATACAACACAGTACTGAGTATTAGTAAAGAAGATTAAACGAGCTTATAATATTTTTTCTTTTTTATTTATTTAAAGATATGGAGTACAATTCAGAGTTAAGTATACAAGTATACACGAAAAGTTTGGACCTCCCTTCGGACCCCACTTTGCCTGGTTTGAGATCAGGTACCCTTTTGGACGTTATGTGCTCCCCCTCCCCTGGCAGTGCCTTGCTACTACCAATCTCTTTCTTATAGTATTATGATAAATGTTCAGTATCCACTTATGAGTGAAAACATGTGGTACTCAGTTCTTTGTTTCTGTGATAGATCACTGAGGATAACCAGCCTGTAATCTTCAATAGATAAATATGCCTTTATTTTTCCCCCAGAAAATCCATACAGAATATTTGTGACTATGTATTGTCTGTATTTGTCCCCTAGGAAAAAAGCAAAGAAAATGTTTAATACATTCCTAAGATAAGTGATTGCCAATGTTTGATGCCTTGTAACTTCAACCCTTGACATTGTCAACTATAAGACATAGTTCCCTCAAAACTACAAATGGTATAATTACTGTTCCTTCCATCTTTAATAATTAATTTTGTTCCATATGGTAACAGGAAGAACAACTTACATTAGGTTAGGCATTCCCAAATCATGTTTTCTTCTGATACAGTAACCACCAATACTGCCCATCAAACACCAGAATCACACCAAGAAATGCAATCACTAAGATAGGCAATAAAATGTACTTGTTTTGCTGGATAGAGGTAATTAAAAGTCAAGGTGTTCAATTTGGTGTATCACAGATAATGATGCTTCATACAATATAACCTAGGTTTTATTTATTTACTTTAAAAAATCAAATTAGATAACATACAATAGCTTTATTATAACTCAGCAAAAAAGTCTCTGAGTTCAGTTTGCTTAGTCAATAACAATTGGTTAATTCAATGTTTAAAAAGGTAAACAGTATCGGGCTCAGTGGCTCAGCCTGTAATCCCACGCTTTGGGAGACTGAGGTGAGTGGATTGCTTGAGCCCGCGGGTTTGAGACCCGCCTGGGCAACTTGGTGAGACCTCATGTCTACAATAAATCAAAAAATCAGCCGGGCGTGGTAGCGCGCGCCTGTAATTCCGGCTACTCGGCTACTCGGTAGGCTGAGGCAGAAGGATCGCTGGAGCCCAGCAGGTCGAGGCTGTGGTGGCCGGGAGCGGCCACTGCACTCCAGTCTGGGCGACAGAGTGAGACTCCAACTCAAAAATAAATAAATAAGTAAACAAAAACATTCATTCACTTTGTGATTATTTATTTTTCCATGGATTATATAGAGTTCTGTTTGTCAATTTTTTTTTCATTTTTTTCCAAGTACTCTTTTGAGCCATTATTCTTAATTGTCATCTCCATGAAATGTTAATGCCACAGATAAAGGGCATAGCTGCCTTTTTATAAAACATGTATAACCATGCTTTATCCATACAAAAAGTAAGAATTTTTACCACCCTCCCCCAAAAATTAAATTCATCCTTTTTTGGGTTGTATCCCTCCACTAATAATATATGCAGTAGACAATGTTCAAAGTTTCAAGTTGTGGAAAATATATTTTCATTTAATTTCAGTGAAGCATCTGCCAGTTATATAGTTTAACCTGTTTTTACAGGTTTTTTTTTTTTTTTACAGAAAGAATTTTAAATGAATGGAATGAGACAAATACAAAATAACAGATATGCTTTTTTTGTAAACACTTTTAAAGCAATATATTACATACTCCACAAGGCAACATATTGATGAATGTAAGATTTCAACTATGTAGTTAAAGTGTTTCAAATAAATTTTAGAATGACATATTCTCCTTTGTGCATTATAACTTTGAAAACTAAAATATTTAAGAGGTGAGGGGAGAAAAAAAGAGAAAGTTAATAATAAATGTGTCCATGCATCAGAACATGTGTTGCTAGATAAAAGCAAAAAGAGAATATGGCCTGGAGTTTTGACTTTCTATCTCGTTAGACTGGCATTATGTAGAAATTGTCTTAGTTTGAGTACATTTTATTTGAAAAAATTGTGAAAGACTTTGACATTTAGCTGACATCCTTACCCTCACCTATCTGTGTTAGCTTCTCTTCATTGTTATCTCATTGTCTTGTCAAGATTTGGGGAGAGTTTTGCTTGTTTTGTTTTGTTCCAGTTCTTTACAGATAGAATTTAAATGACAGAAAATAATTAAACATAGCATTGGTTAATTTCAGCTAGTTTGAATTGCCCATATGCTAATCTCCATAGCTACTGACCCCATTGCTATAGAATCTATTCACTATAGATAAACAATGTTCTGTAACTGTAAGTCCATATGGTTTTGGAGTAGGATTTATCAGTCTGTTAGCATTGTTTAGAAATAATAATTTGATTTATAATTAGCAGCTGTTTTTGGTGAAGTCTGGGATGGAGTTTCAAGGTGAATCCTGGTCACACAGCTAGAATGTCTTCGTGAACAGCTCACCTCCCACCTTTAGCCAAATTTGGGCAACCTGGCAGAGAATGTTTGGCACATATCCTGGTGGTGGTCCAAGCACTGAAGACAGTGTATGTTCTGTGAGCCCACGTAAGAGTGAGGACAACAGGTTCTGTGCCTAGTATCTCTGGACTTTTCAATGCAAATCCTTTTGCTGCTACTGTTCTGTGTCTTTGAAATAAAGGTGTCTCATGAGAATAAAGTGATTCTTGTAAGCCTGTTCAGCAAAAGAATACTGAAGGTGCTCAAAGTGTAATTAATACAGTTAGTAATGCAAATGATTCCTATTCATAAAAAATGCAAACTGTGTTCGGTGAAATGCAATTGATTATTTATTTTCCTCTGGATATTGACCCGTTTTGCCAGTTTTTCATCCATTTGTAAATTTATTTCAGCATTCCTTAATGTGTGGTATTTGGGAATTTTCTTTGGACCAGATATAGTAACTTACTGGTTCCATCATTAATTAAAGAACTAAATAAAAATCTTTGACATATTTTTACTTATACATCAAGATGGTAACAATAATATATCTTCTTTCAAATTTTGTCCTTCATTCACTTAATAAGGATCGATGCATAGCTAGTTATCAGGACCAAAGACACTAGTCAGATGTCTGGTTTTGAATCCAGATGCTGCCAGGTATGTTGCTCTGGCTGAGTTATTGAAATTCTCCAAGTATTTATTTCATCAGCTGAAAAAAGGGTCACAGTAAATTCCTTATGTTTTTAATCAACATGTCTTTGATTCTTATCAATAAAAGGAAGTGATATCAGCTCCTATCTCATGTGACTTTGAAATGAATAAGTGAGGAAGTACAAGAAGCTAACTAGTAGCATCTCTTTTCAGTAGCGATGTGGGTAGTGTTGTTATCTGAGTTGTTATTGTTTTCTTTTTTTCTTTATTTTTGACTAACATATTGTTGGTTTTTTTCTTCCTGCCTTATTCTGGCATGCTTTAAGCTGCTGACCTCCTGGAAGGAGTGATAAATCTGGTAAAAACTACATAAATTATTTTGTTCACTTCCATTTCTCTTAGATGCCTGATATTGAAAGATTACTTCTACTGGCAAGTAACAACTCATGGAACTCCCCAAGCCCAGATCTGTTAATACTGATCACAATATCTACCAGAGGATGCTGGAAACACAGCCACCCACAATTAGAGAAAATTAGATGAAAGCATTACATTATCCTCATTTTTATAAATTACTTTTAATTATATCTCTTTATTTTTAGAAATCTTATTTACCTAGAAAGGAGATCCTCACAAAATCTGATATAACTTTGAAAACAAAACTGGTGATTTTTCCTGCTACTTCAAAATGTGTATCATCAGGAAGGAGGAGAAAAAAGATAAGGAGAGCCAGTTTGAAATATCCTCCAAATGAAAGACTAATTGTACCCACTCTAAGAACCTGAATAGGAAAAATTGTTATCAAATTCAGCTTGATTAAAAAAAAAAAATCAGCCGGGCTCGGTGGCTCAGCCTGTAATCCCACGCCTTTGGGAGGCTGAGGTGAATGGATTGCCTGAGCTCGCGGGTTCGAGACCCTCTTGGGCAACTTGGTGAGAACTCATCTCTACAATAAATCAAAAATTAACTGGGTGTGGTAGCGCGCGCCTGTAGTTCCAGCTACTTGGAAGGCAAAGACAGAAGGATCGCCGGAGCCCAGCAGGTCAAGGCTGTGGTGGCCGGGAGGGGCCACTGCACTCTATCTAGTCTGGGCGACAGAGTGAGACTCCAACTCAAAAAAAAAAAAAAACAAACTTCCTGGGTTGAGGCTTATTCAAGCAAAATGCATGGGTAAGCAGTCATTAGTATGGTCCCACTCTAAATTCAGCTAAGTGAAATAAGGCTAGCCATATTTATAAAATCAAACCTATTACCCCTTGGTTTCACCTACCACAAATACACACAAGAAGGTACAATGGAAATCATTATGTTCAAGGTAAGGAAAATAAGTAGTTAATTCAAAATGCTGGGCTCTGTTGAACTCAATAAGCATACTTTTCCCAAAGCAACAACAAATGCACCTCAGAAATGCAATCAAGGTGTCAAACCCATTCTAGCAAACTTATTTTGTCGAACTATTATTAATGTTACCTCTCAGAAAATTTCCATTTTTACATGAGCTGAGCCAAATTTTTCTCACAATTTTATATCATCATACTTTTACATTACCCATTAAAAATAAAAAGAAAGAAGCTTACACAGTGAAGGAAGATGTGCTTTAGGGATATACTCTTAGAACAGAACCAATCAAAAATGAAAAACAAAAAAAAATGTATCTTGACAAATTTGTAAAGAATTTATGAACTGACACTAATTGGTGGAAAATTTGACAGGTTACAGATAAGTGAGTTGTCTCTGTTGAGGAGCAATTCTGTAGATCCATTTTTCTGTATTCCTTTCCATGCCAATCACTGAAAATGCTGGTGAACGGGCCTAGCTGAATTGAGCCATTGAAGGCGAGAGTTGGGAATTAATTGTGTTCTCTTGCATCTTTTCCTACTGCCAAAGAAAAGCACTATTGTCCTCCTTGAAGAACTCCCTTTCAGCCCTAAGGATCTCTGCCAACTTCATTGAGAAAAGTCAAACTGCATATCCAAGTGGAAGTAAGGGGGTTCACATCCAGCTTTGTTTTCGAGGGAGGGGGTTGTGATGAGTTCTAAACCTAAGCATCACATTTTACGTTTATTTAGAAAATGGCTTAATGAAAAGCGAGAAACATGGAGGTAAGAGTCAGAAAGGAAAAAGAGTAAAGTATAGATTTACAGCCTGAATAAAAGCTACACTGAATGCTATTTATAATATTGTCTATGTACGCATGCTATGAAATTACACTTGTTAAATGCATAAGGGGCTCTGAACCACAGAGAGCAATCTTATCTGAAGTAATAATATAAATGTTCACTTTCACAGATGGATGGATGCATTGGTTTTTTTTTAAAAAAAATCACTTTCCTTAATGTGACCTAATTAAGGGTGTAAATTAAAAAGAATTTTGAGGCATAAAAATGTCAGATCGCAAATATAATGTATTTGAAAATTTGAAGATAACTCACATAAAATACATGAACTATACAATGACATCTCCAAAAAGGACATATTAGCATGATTTCTATGAGTAACGTGGGTAAGTTGACTAAATTATTAAGGTTAGAATATATGAAATTTTAAGAAAAGTGTAGCATCACTTAATAAAAGAAAAGACTTTTAATGTTCAACACCAAGATTGACTGAACAAAATATAATTTAGCAGTCTAACTGGCAGTTAAGAGCTCACAGGGGCAATGTTAAATCACTTGAAGGTAAGAAAATATCCTTTTTTTTTTTTTTTTTTAGGAACAAAAAATTGCATGCTGCAGAAAATTCTGCTGTGGATACAAGCATACACCAATCCAAACCAAACAGACAGAATGTTATATTCATTAGATTAAATGTCTTCCTAGCTCTTGGCACTTGTACCAGGACTGGGAGAGAACTAGCCTGTACTTTTGTTCACTGTTCTAGTTTGATTTTATTTCTTACACTTTCTGCAGCAAGGACAATTTTTTTTTTCTTTTTATAGAAGTCTGGGCAACTAACCCTACAGAAAAACTCTAAAAACATTGAATATATAGCAAAAACTGTGAAATGCATAAGCTAACAGTTTTATTTGGTAATAAATTCAATTGTATGGCATAATTGCCATATGGCATAATGGATTTTGTTTGTTTATCTGTGCTTCATTAAAGTGAGCTCCCAGCACTTTTTTTTTTGTCTGTGAAAGATATATTATAAATGTGACTTCCTGCAAGCAAAGCAAGGTGAAATATATACTTACACCTTTCAATTAACTCTCCAAGTAGTCATAGTTATGTGCAAGGCAAGAAGCCAGAAAGTAGGATAGTATTCAATTGAAGACTGGCCTGAACTCAGGATCCAAATTTAATCAAGATTCTAAATATTTAGATCCATGGCAGTGCAGCACCTTCACACTACAATCTATTTATCCTAAATACCTCTTCCTAACAAGTAATTTTCTGGATGTCATCACAATTTACCAGGGTCAGCATCCAAATGTAAAACAAGAAACTTATTTAAATTAGTTTATTTGCTCAGAAAAAAAACTATATAAGCTGGCATGCATCATATGAAGATTAATTTACTTGTGCTTGGGATTTAAAGCATCTCCTTTGCAGTAGCAGGTGGTTTATAACAGTGAATTAAAGCACAAACTGTGTAAGATCATGTTTAGAATATATCAAGTAAAAAACAGAATGTCCTTTCAGGCAGGCTGAAAGGAAAAATAAAAGGCTTCCATCCTAAAATCCATTATGAGCCTTACAAGGTTCAGGTTTTTTTCTTTTTCCTTTTTTGGGTTTGTTTTTTGATTTTGTTGTTTTTGACAATGTTTTGTTATTATCATCATCTAATCAGCTGTGTTTGACTCTTAACCTGGAATAAGATATATGACATACATACATACTTTCTATAAGCAGTCGTCTGTGAGAGTTTATGACTCTCAGAATCAACATATCCTTTTCATCATCATCGCTAAAGTAATACTGCATTAGTAAGTAAGGCAAAATTATTTCCATATCAATTGTACTTCTATTTTAAAATAAAATATGACTTAAAATATCCTTCAAACAAATACCTAGAATAGTCTATCCTGTCTAATATTAAGATAAATGAATGCAGAACTTGCTACTCAGAAATAAACTAGCACAAGAGAGAGTAATGGACCAAAATTCAGAGCCAAGTCTGAAAAGTCATGCAATAGGGAAGTGTGGAGACTTACAGAGGAAAAAGATACAAATCCATTTGCTTTTTCAGGATTCAGGAGTAGCCCTTAGACCTAAGCATTGACTGGCCAAATGATGTAATCTACCTTGAGAGATGGAATTCTTGTATTTAAGAATTGTGTAAGCAACGATTATAATGGTTCTTAAACAGTAGGGTATGCCATAAAGCGGTGAGTCAGTTAGATACCTATAGGGCCTCAAAGAATTTTGCAAGAATGCTTAGGAAAGTACTGAACCAGGTAGTCATGAGCAGGCTGAACTAGAAACACTGGGTTTTAAGCACTTTGGTGGCTTTTGTTTCACATTGCCAAATCTTCCATGTTTTGCATTTTTCATTTTTGTTGTTTGTTTTGTTTTCAGAAAATGGGTGAATATAGGCAGAAGAAAAATATTATATATTCAACTTATTCTAACTTGATAACTTCATATGTCACTCCTCTAATAATCTCATGCCATGCTTAAGAACAGAAAATACATAGAAATTTCTTAGAATTTAAGACTTTCTAGTATTTTCCAAGCCTATATGCGTGCAATGTGTGAATTAAAAATGAATCACTTGAACTCTACTGAGCGTCATGCCCATGAATTAAAAAATAAAATGGGTCTGCGTCAAGTCCTGAAGAAGAGTAGTATACATCCAGAAAAGGCATTTGTATTTGTATTTCTGTTCTTTCTTCGTGCAGTTCATAGTCAAATGCTCAAAACATTTTTCTGGGTGCACAGACCACCACTGTGGCTGCAAGACCATCCTTCATGGATATGAATCTTCACCACCCTCAGGGCTAATCCCTGGAATACGGGTTCGTTATGAATGGGACGTTCCTATGCTGCCACTAACAACTTTGCTTTACCTACACAATCCTTCCTACATTGTTTCTTTTTTTAAACCCTTCATTTTTGTACCACCCAATCTTAAAGATACAGTTTAAAGTCTCATTTTTCTGCAATTATCACTGTCTTCCATTTCACAACAAACTCAACTGCTCTCTTATTAGTACTTACATAGTACCTTACACATAGTTCAATCACATTCTATCAGTTGTTTAGTCACAAAAATACTTCATTCAATATGACAAAATTTACTTTTTATTCATATTTGAATTTGCAATGTCAATTATTAGGCCTTCTTTAAATACTTGCTGAAATAAACTGATAATACTTTTTTTCTCATTTGTATAATACTTCACAGTTTTCGAATTACTTGCTCATATAGTATGAGGAAAATATATAGATTTTGCAAAAAGATGCCAGTATATGTTTTTAAACAACTGAAAAATGCTAATTTTGCAGGAATCACTTGGAACACTGCAGAAGAGAAGGGACTAGAAGCATGAGTTCATCGAGAAGGAACATTCCATGGTTAATGTAATATGTCTGCTTAGTGGTCTATTTAACAACTACTGACTTCCTATCATATACTAAGATTCTGAAGACAGAAATTAATGAAGAAGCTAGTTCCTCAAATAACTCAGAACAGAGAGGTGTAACAGATACATATATACAAAGCTATACCTCTTTCAGGTATTACTTTATATAATTTTTTTTGGAATTGCAAGAGTCAATATACATTATAAATTTTGCAAATATGATTTATTTTGGCCTTGAGTGCTGTCTGGGACACACAAGCTCCTATTCCTGCTCTTCCTGGAAGATTCAAATATTTGTCCCACAAGGAGACAGTGTGTGTGAGCTGTCATTTTAAAATGTGTTGAACCTGCAGGCCTCATGAGTTACTGTACGAGATTGGGAAATCTGTTCTGTATTCTGCCAGAGAATTACAACATACTGCTGCCAGGAGCAATGTTAACTTTTAATGTCTTTGTTGTGGTATCATAAGCTTTCCCCCCGCCCATCATAGAGAATATTATAGTGTTTTTCTTTGCCCTTTTCCAAAATACTTTGTATTATATTTACTAATCTTTTAATATTTTTTACATATTATCAGCAAACTCTAGAGAATACTGTATATATATATTTAAAAGATGTGGGGTTTAGTTCAGCATTTGATATACAAGTGGACGTCAGAGAATACTGCTTAAATGTATGCCCTTTCAGAATTTTTAATGGTCATGTAATTACCCTGTATCTCAATTTTTTTCAGCTAGCCCTAGAATTTTTTGTTTTGTTATGTTTTTAAAAGTTATATGGTTGATTTTGAGGAATACATTCTAATCACATTGTTCTAAAGATGAGCATGTATCTATCTTAAAATGGTCAAGTTGAATATAATGACTATGTCTTTTTCCGACTCCTATTATTTGATTCATATTCTCATTGTGATATTTTCTTTGCTTCTTATTTATGAATAGCTGAATTACAGATGTGCTCATTCCAACTGCAATAAAGGAAATTAATATCTATATAAATGAAATGTGGCACTTAATTGTAAGTACTAAGCATTTTCCTCAGATGGTGGAGATGCCTGAGAAAAGGAATGATATCTTTTGAAAGTCTTCACTTCTTTGACCTGTCATACATATTTTCTAGTTTATTCTTAACAATACCTTAATGAAGCATGCATTATCTCCGTTTTATAGATCAGAGAGTTGAGGCTCAGTATATACTAACATTTGGGAAGCAAAGAATCCTAGTTAACTCTTAGAAACTTCACCACACCAGATGGTCTTCCAGGGAAATCAGGCAAACACATAGATTAGCTTAAACATGAAATTAATTTTGTTCTCTTGAGAAACAATTGGCCACTATTTTTGTTAGTTACAAAAACACTGAGGACAGTTACTTTATAGAGCTAATCAAAATTTGTTGTTTGTTTTAGGCTTTCTCATTCATTTTTTTCATTAAAACATTACCAAAATCACTTTTAAATGTGCTTGATTCAGACTTGGAAAAACAAAATCTACTTATTTTCTAGACTTGTTGCAGCAAAAGACCTTTTTGTACCCATCTTTATATTTTTACTCAATTCACGAAGGTGAAGTTACCCGGAGCAGAAAGCAAATAAATACAAACTGACACCGTCTGCTGCTTTCTTTTCTTTCTTTCTTTCTTTTTTTTTCTGAGTTGGAGTCTCACTCTGTCACCCAGACTAGAGTGCAGTGCCCGCTCCCTGCCACCGCAGCCTCGACCTGCTGGGTTCCGGCTATCCTTCCGCCTCAGCCTTCCAAGTAGCTGGAACTACAGGTGCGTGCTACCGCCTGGCTGATTTTTTGATTTATTATAAAGATGAGGTCTTGCCAAGTTGCCCAGGCAGGTCTCGAACCTGCAGGCTCAGGCAATCCATTCATCTCAGCCTCCCAAAGGCCTGGGATTACAGCCTGAGCCACTGAGCCCGGCCATCTGCTGCTTCAAATGGACTTATATGGCAGCATGTTTCCTACAAGAAAGGCTGAGAGATGAAACACCCAGAATTCCTTTCTTTCCTGTGCTAGCCTATCCCTCGTTAGAGTGAATCAAGACTTGGCTGTACTCCAACACAGCAACTCTGTTCAGATGTTTAAAGCAAAGAAAGATGCTCTCCCTCCTTTATGAACATATACTTGTCTGAAAGGCAAAGCCTGTGTTGCCAATGTTCTTATCGCTTTTATTTTCAACACTAATTTAAGCCCTTTGATTTTCTTTCATTGAGATATGTGTCTTACTAAAGTAATTTTGTGATACCTATCATTGGTTAGTATGATTATTAAACTATGAAAGTGTGATTAGGAGACAGTTTGTATCTACAACTAAATTTAATATTCATCATTTCATTCTTATTTAATCAAACCAAAATATAGGTATTAAGCAACTAACTGGCTCTGAATATTAAGAAATTAAGTTTCCCAGAAATGATGAAAATAAATTCAAGTAAGTTAGTTGCTTTCTGTACTTTCCCTTCACAAAATACTTTGTCACATTAGATTTTTAAAAGTCTGCTATTTACATGTATATTACATATTAATATATACATTATTTCAGATTAATTAACGAGACTCAGGACTAAAGAATATTTCTAAGCGGTATCTCAAGTCACAAAATATGCTTCATCTGAAGAGTTTAAAGAAAAAATTAACAAAAACATTAGCATTCCTGCCCAGACATGACTGACTATGACTCTTTTATTGTACTTTACTTAAGTATTTTGAATTATAATTTTTTGTTTGTTTTTAAATACTAAATCATAAGAAATCAATGCCTTCAAAAGAGTAAAACGCATGTACTCTTCAACTCCTAATTATTGTCAAAGCAGTGCCATCTGTAGTATGCCATACTGCTATCAACTGGGAATAAGAAAGATCATGCTGGGTTTTAAGTATGCTGAGATCTTTGCTGTTTATGAAAAATAAATAAAAAGATGAAAACTCTAAACTCAACTGGATAAATTACTATAAGGGTGTCTTGGGTTTAGTAGACAATATATTTATTTGAAGAATTTAATATACACTTAGTGAATGCCCAAATGTATGCAGGAATATTACAGGTATATAAGAAAATAAATAACCCATTCTCTCTCCTCAAGCAGCTTACAATCTTGTGGAGTAGACATGCATGTAAAAAATTATTATGTAATAAGGTAGAAGGTCCTGCGGGACTTCTTAATCAGCTCCTTGCTGTAAAACAATAGGCATATTGTTGGCTGTGCGGTATTAATTTATGACAGACTCAAAGACTTTTCAAGCAGCATTATTTTTTAATCATATTTCATAACCTAATACCTATCAGCATATCATCCTACCTTTTTTTGTGCTGTTATTTGTTGATGTAGGTAATTGACCTCACAAGGCAATAATTTTCTTTCATCTTCATAAAATTTTTGAGAAAGAAGAGGAGACAAGATGAAGCAAGAAGAGTTTTGTTTTGAAGTACACAGTGAGAGGGCATGAGAACAGAGGGAGATTTTGGATACTCTTTAATATGACATCTCCCCACCCCCCAACTCCCACCCAGGGTCATTGCTATCCAGAGTAGATTTTAGTTAACCTGGCAGAGGAATAAAGTATTCAGGAAGCTTTTTCTCAGTGGAACAGAATCATTTCACTGGTGTTCAGAGAGATTTCTGTATCCCTTTTGTGTGATGCATGCATGTTAATGATATGAATGTACTTCGTTTCACCTCATTGGATTTTAAAAATTCAGTTATTCCTGAGATTTAGATGGGTCCTGGTATAACTTCCTAAATTAACACATTAGGGGAGTGTTTTGTTAAGTTGGTGTAATCTGCAACAAGCCTGAAACTAGAACCGAGGTCAGGCAGAAGGGGGTGGGAACATCCTATGCTTAGAGTCAGCGTAGAGTGCAGATCCTGGCTCTACAACTTATGAAACTTCTGACTTTGGGTAAGCCTTTGAACCCCAGTTTCCTTATCTGAAAAACTGAGAAAGCTAAGAGATTGTAAAGATTTAATGGAGCAATAAATGTACAGTGTCTCTGTCTGCCACAGAGTAGGCATTCATAAAATGCTCTCCCATTTTTCCTTCCTAGCTTCTAAAGAATACTCTCTTCAGTCTACCCTTGGGCCTCATGAAGATGGGAATTTTGACTTGTGATATCATATATTGCAGCTGTATTGTGACTCAACAGAGTATGTGTATTACTGTTGCCAAAGGAAAGATAACAAACATTTCAGGGGATAAATCCTCCCTACCCATACTGTGTATGGGCATGGAGAGCATGGCTTAAATCAAGAGCTCTGTGAATTTACCTGGACTGGAGTAGGAAGAAATAAAATGTGGCAGGGGAGAAAGAATCTCTCCTCTTCCCTTTGTTACAGAAGTATTAAGCTGCAGGAAAATTGCAGCATAATTGTGAAAATGGCATATGTGAAGGAGAGGTGGCTAAGGATGGGGATTTTTGAATTTATGTCACAGATCTCTTTTGTTATCAGCAAATATCACCATCATCCAGTCTAAGCTGCATTTGGAGTTTGTTTCTTAGTTGGAACTCAATAAAAATTAGAATGTGTGCTTCATCATTACTTTTCATGTACTCTAATGTACTTGTAATGTATTACATTCTTAGTCATTTTTTATTACTGTTTTAGAACGATACTTTCACAAGGTCTTCCTTTTTTTACCCTTTAGTTTGGCCAACTATAGTGTTCTTTCAAAAAATTCTTCTCTGTATGTGTGTGTGAATGTGTGTGTGTGTGTCCCTTTTGTACTACTGCAGAACAAAGTCTTGTGTTGTAGGGAAGAGCATAATGGGTAGGCCGAGTTATTCTGACCATTTCTGAAGTCAGATTTTCTATTCATTTTAAGACTTTTTGTATCTGTTTGCACACATATGTGTGAGTGTATCCAATGCAGCTCACATATATTCCGTGCTTATCAGTGCCCGTAATTGTTTGACTTGTGTTACTTGTATTAATGCATTGAATATCCCAGTAGTCTACTAATATCCCCAATTTTCAGATGAAAAATTTGAAGTGAGAAAGGCTAAAAACAAAACAAAACAATCCCATCCTATATTTAGTAACTAGCAGTTAGGATTCAAATGTAGAGCATTGGTTCCAGTGCCCAGGCTTTTAGCTTCCACACTGTAATAGTGGAGTGAATATACTGAAGTTATGCCACTTTTAGTTTAGTTCTTAATCAACTCACAGCATTGTTCTTTAGTAAACTCTAGTATACTCAGGATGAAGTTGTATCTCTTTTAAATAAACACTCACTAACTTAGTGTAGCCAAATATCAATTTTCAAACATACAGGGTTTTTTTTAAAGATTAAATTTATAGATCAGTTGTTTAGATATGAAAGCAATGCAATACACAAATATAGTTTGCAAAATTCTCCTTAACCCATTATAAATTAACTAATTATTAATTAAGGCATTCATGTTATTATATTTTGACAGCAGAGAGGTAGGCATGTTCAAGAAGAGAATAGGCAAGTTTCCTTCTTATTTTAGGGGGAAATAGGGCTGACTCCAGGCAAAATTTTAAAATAGTTAAAATTTGACATTGACACTTCCCAAATATCCTTTGTGTCCTCAAGCAATTTTAGCCCATAATATTTCATTTTCACAGCAATCAAGATTTTTATTTCTTTAAGTCAATTAATATTTGTTATGTGTTAGGTGGGGAACAAAGAAATTAAGCAAATAATATACAAATGATCCTTGTCCCATGGTGGAGCTAGAGATAATTTTACATTATAAAAAGATATTCCTTACCAAGATTTACAATAAATTAATTGAATGTGGTCTCTAAATGAAGAGAAACAAACCCAGATGACCCTAAAGTTGGCTTTTCTTCTGACTTTTGGTAGCTTCAGAGGAGACTGACTCAGTTGATCTGACGAACTCAATAGAAGAACAGGCTGACAGAGTGTCAACTCTGATGGCATCCTTACCCAAGGCCACTTGGAAGACATGAAATTCTATCTGTAAATAGTTGACCAAATGTTTCTGTCCCCTGATCCTTAACTACATAGCAGGGGTAGGGAATCCACTTCTGGAGCAGTTTTCCGATTGTGACTTGTCCAGCTATGCCCAGACTAAGCATACTCTTCTGCAGGATGGTGTGAGTTTGGGGGACCTTGATAGTGCTTCTTTCCCTGATAAGCCAGAGTACTGCAGGATGCTAGTGTGTGTTTGTGTGTGTCCTTTTTGTACTATTGCAGAATAAAGTCTTGTGTTGTAGGGAAGAACATATTGGGAAGGTCGAGTTACTCCGGCCATCTCTGAAGTCAGCGTTTCTATACATTTTAAGACTTTTTGTCTCTTTTTACACATGCGCGCGCGTACACACACACACACACACACACACACACACACACACACACACACACAAATCTTTTCTTCAAATCAAGTCATAATTTTTCAATTGTGCTAGTATGGATACAGAAAGGATGCCAAAAGCTCCTGTCATGTGGTGCAAGAGAGTGAATACCAGGGACAGAAGTACTTTTTTATCCATAAAGATAATTTACATATTTGCTGTTTATATGTTATTTTGTTAATGAATGGAATTCCTCTATTACTGTTTTCCAGATAAACTAGATGTTTGGTATCTTTTTAGCACCACTTATTTTTGCCAAGCAGGAGAGTATTACAGAGGTATTCTCATCAAAGTAATTAGGTTGTTAGATAGGCTCTGCAGGTGGCAGTTAATGTGATACATTAGTTAAATTGTAGCCCCAAAGGCTTGTGGGAATCAGAATTGCAAACACAGTCTGAGTTCCCAAGTCCTATGAACCCACCCTTTAGGATGTACCTCATCTAGAATGAGAAGGAACACTGCAATAACTAATCATCATCGTAAGGGCAGAGCTGATTCTCCTGGAGAAAACATTCATGTAAAGACATTCAGTATTTAGAGAAGCACATTTGGATATGCTGGGATTTTTCCACAACCCCCAGACATGCCAATCAAAGATAACACAATGCAAGTGCTCTGAGTGACACTTCAAGCTGCATTCATAAGCAACCTGCCTCATTCAAAGTCAATGAAGAGACAGGACTTACAAGCCTATGCTGAAAAGTTATTGAAATGTGACTGACATCTCAAAGAAACAGTGTCAAAGGGTTTGCATGACCTGGTGCTGAAACACAGCGGAGTTAATCAAAGTTATGGCAGTTGGGTACCAAAAGACCTTCCCTCAGCTTTATTTATTTAATTTAATACATATCACCTAGTGGGGTTATTATCACCATCCACTCTCTCCCTCTGGTATTTCACCTTCAGTTTGTATTATTTGTTGTAAACTTTTGCTTCAGTTTAATGTGGAAGGTAGGAAGTAGAGTCTCTATTGTTAGTGAGGCTTCTGTGGATAAAAGGTGGTGTTACATCTATTTCCATTGCTTGAATTCTCCTGGGAGATCTTGAGCGTCTACCATTATTTTACAGTATGAGGTACCTCCCGGGGGAGGAGGATGGAGCTGCTAGTCTACAATTCTGTGCAAAGAATTTTCAGTGGTACATGAGTTTAACAATTCACTGAAACCCTATCTACTCTCAGAAAGACCCAGAAGGAGGCTAGCTGAGATAAATTTGAGTTTGGTCTATTTAATCATTTTGTCTCTTTCAAAAGCAGACATATATCCTGCCTGGTGATAGCCATTTGACTACAGGAAACTTATGTTTCTCCATGCTACACCTTGGAATAGAAGTCAATTCTCAGAGAACAATTTGTTGTAACTTTATTGTTAATAATACTTATCAGCAATTCTGTTATCTTTTTATTTTATGCTAAATATTCTTTGGCTTTTCTTCCATATCATTGTAAAGTTCAGAAGTTATATCATCTGATAGTGAGAATAACTAATAAACTTGCTTAGCCAAAAAAAGAGTGAGAGGGAAAATAAAACAGAACAAAAGTCTCTTTGCTATGAACAGAATCTGGCCAATGCTATAATTATGTTCATGGTAATATGCTTATGGTTTAAAAAGTGCAAGAAATTATGAGTTATGTTTGTACACATTAGTGAATAATAAGGCATGATTGGAGGTATACACATGAAAAACATATGTGTGTGTTTCAAGCCAATATTCTAGCTTAAATAAGCTCTACATTTGAGACCAATGTTTTCTGGCTTTTTTATTTTTTTTACATTGTGAATTCATTAGCCTGTAGGAATAAGTCACTGGTTAAACTAATATAATCATGAACCCTAACAAGATTAGTTGCTGAGGTCACAGTCATCTACTCTTCCCTAGAAGAAAATAAAATAAAATAAAATGCATATATATATGTCTATATATATCCAGAGTACATACACACACATTACACAAACGTGTGTGTGTGTGTGTATTTCTCTATAGTTAAAAGAGCAGGAAAAGAAATGTGATTTTCTATTCTGCCAGTTAGTTCTACTACTAAATAAGTGACTAAGTACTAAGTCTGATAATATCAAATGAATGATCTATTCTGGATTCAATTCACAATTCATATTAAAGTCTTTCACAATAATACCAGAACAAAATAAAATAGAAAATGAGAATAAAAGAATTATATTCCTTATTATCAATTATTTTAACAAGTTTTTTTAAAGGATGAGAGTTAGACTTGAGAGAGATCACCTTGGAAAGAAAGTATATCAAACATGATAGCAATAGACCTTTCTTTTTCGAAGAATAATGGTTTAATGTTTAATTAATCTTACCCATTTCTGCATTTATGGGAAGGCAGAGAAGAGTCTGCTTTATAATGTAGAAAATTAAATATTAAAACCTTGGTGCCTACCAGACTTACATTTTCTTATTATGAATGAGCATTTTCACTTTCTGCACATACAAAGAAAGAAACAGGAGATAGATGTAGTCACTTAGCGTTTCAGTAAAGGATTATATCAAAGTATCTCTGATACTATCTTACTACTAGAAATAAAACAAATTAAAGGTGAATAAATATTTAAAATCAAAACAATGCAAAACTATAAGCTTATTATCTTATATAACATACAATTCTGTAAATAAAGTAATTCTTTAGTGGTTTTTTTATGTGTGAATTATGTAAAATTAATAGATCTAATACTCCAATGTGGTATATTGCTTATAGACTATTACAAGAGCTTTCATATGCTGTAATGCTCTTTTCTACAATTGGTTTGTTACTCAATAAGAAAAAAAATTGATTTGAAAGGAAAATAAGGCACACTTTCCCAATATATTTCCTAAAAATAAAGGGTTAACACATGCTATTTAACATAGTAAACCCTCTCTAATTTTTGTATGTGCATTTCTGAACATCTGACATCTTGATTTCTAATCTTACAATGTGTTGCTTTTAAAATTAAACCAGGTTAGAAAGTATCACATTCATGAAATCTTGGTGATATATTTTCCAATATCACTTATTGGAAAACATTAATAACAATTATGGGGAAGTTCAGCAAAAAACTGAGGAAAGTTCAGAGAAAGCTTGGAAATTAAAATTCTAAGAAACCAAGTATGTGTTTTCATCTTATTTTCATGCAACTATCAGTTTCTACCTCAATTTAGGTAGCACATTGTGGTCTTCAGGATGCCACCTTGAACAAATGCCTCTGAGATGGTGAGACAGAAATGATGAATATATATGTATATGGATGATTTCAGCTTCAGCAGACGTTGTGATGTCCTGCATACCCGATGCTTGTTCTAATAACAGAAGACTGCCTCTCAGTAAGAACTCAACTCCTGCCTACCCATCTGTCAGCACTTTTGACTGTGTGACCCCACCACCAAGCCAATGAAATGACTGCTTAAAACTTCTGCTGCTAGCCGGGCTCCGGTGGCTCAGCCTGCAATCCCGTGCCTTTGGGAGGCTGAGGTGAGTGGACTGACTAAGCCCGCGGGTTCGAGACCCGCCTGGGCAGCGAGACCTCATCTCTACAATAAATCAAAAAATCAGCTGGGCATGGTAGCGCATGCCTGTAATTCCGGCTACTTGGAAGGCAGAGGCGGAAGGATTGCTGGAGCCCAGCAGGTCGAGGCTGCGGTGGCCAGGAGCGGCCACTGCACTCCAGTCTGGGCGACAGAGTGAGACTCCAACTCAAAAAAACAAAACAAAAACAAAAAACTTCTGCTACAGTTATCAGAAAGTAGGTGTTTTCCTTTCACAGGAACTATACACTCAAATGTCTAGTTCAGTTTAATTATCTACCAAATTGCTTTCTGTACCTATAGATGTGACTAAAGTTTCTACTGGTAAGTTTAGGAAAGTATGTGGAATCAGAAAATTAGAAAATTAAAGTTGGACTTATCTATGAGAACGAATAAGAATGGATATTATTTCAGTCTCAAATGTCATTTCTTCCCAGTCAGCAACCATTCTCCCTTTAATTATGATTCCATACATTCCAATCTCTGAGAATGAACTTGGATCACTGGAATAGACCACCCCCTTCATCAATAACCTACCCCACACCTGCTCATCTTTCAACCCACAATTAGAAGACTATACCATGCAAGAAATTGTCCCTGATCTATCCAGCTAGCAATTTCATAGGTGGGTTCAAAACTGGGTTTATTCTGTGGTATGTATGCTCACCAAAAGTGCAGCCCAAAGTTTTTCCATTGTCACCATGCTTAAGTCAATAACTTAAATTAAAATGCAGAAGGCATCACATTGCTTATGGCAACGAAGGAAGATAGCACAAATTCAAAATAATTGTAAAAAACTGTAGTAATGGGTCAAAATCAACAAGATAGAAGTTAATCGTGATTCATGATAGGTATAGAACACAGCAGAAACTGTAAATATATGACTACAACTGTACCTGACAAAGCATATGCCAAAAAAATTGAAGTCCTATTAAGGTATTATGAGGTCAATACAAATCCAGAATTCAATAAAAATGTTATATCGGACAGATGAAAATGTTTCTGATCCTTTCTTCTAGTTAAAACTGCATTCCTCCAGGTCCTGCTCAAATCCAGTTCTATCCAGGAAGCCTATCGTCATGATTGTATGTGTTTTCTGAATTCCTGCAATACTCGTTTTATGTACCAGATTTAAAATGACAACTTCTTGTAAGATATTTCAGTGATGACCATCAAGAGATAAATATAAAAAGATTGGACACCCAAATCATAAGAAACAAGACTTCAAAGTCTTCAGCCACATCCAGACACATATACAGTGAGTGTATCAGATTTTTGAAGATGAAAGCCAAGATTTCAGAAAATAAAATATAAAATAAATTTGGAACGTGACATCTGGATCTATCTACACTAAAAGGAGGGCATAATTAGCCACTTCAAAATTTGGATGGACTCTAAATTGGAAAAAAAGTAGCTCTATTCACTTTTGGTTCAGAGGATAGAAACAGAGACAACCGAAAAAAAAATAATAGAGAAGTAGATTTTAGCTTCATTTATAACTGAAGCCCCATAATAAATATGCTTCCTTTAAAAATTATGAGTTTCATATATCTGGATGCATTTGTATAGAACCTGAATGAGACTGTAAGGAATTCTGAATTGGAATTCTTACACTGCTTGCAAAGCTGGATTGCATGATATTGGTCTCCTTTACCTCTGTATTTCTATAATTTCAAATCTAAATTCTATGTCATAACATTAGGTAAAAAAGACAACCTCTTTTCATTAGGTTTAGTGCGCTACAGAACCCTGGTCTCTATCAAAGGGAGATAAAAGATTTGCCTAAGAGGAAAATTGGAACAAACCCAGGTTCCCTGGCAAGCAGTTTGTATTTTATCTAAACGAAGGCATTGCCTTTTCTTGTGTTGCTCATCTAGAAATGAAAGGTTATAAAAAAAACCACTCTAAGAAAATATCTTAATAGTCAAGGTTTGACTCTTCATGCAATAAGTTAATCAAAAGTATTGCTAGAAAGAGTGACTGTTTGATGCACTAATTTAGATTAGATTCATGTTAAGAAGTCCACAGTGAGGGTGGAATGGGAGGGACTTCCACGTAAAGATACCTATGAATGCTCCTAGTTAGATAGGGTTCATAAAATAAATTGAGCTGAAAATTTATTAAAGTAAGTCTTGAAGACTCCCTCTCTTACTCCCACTTAAAATCAGTACCATTTTGATGAATTTAAAATTATGTATATCCAGTAATTATGTTGGATGTTCAGCAATTTAACTTCTCATAAAAGTGACTATTTTTTTAACAGAATCCTCTAAGATTGCCTCCAAGTGTTTTTGATATAACTATGCAAGTCAATGTTGACAAAATATCCAATTAAAAAAAACCAAAGGTCCTAATAGTTATATATTCTTTCCCCATTTTAAAGATAATAAAGATCAGGATTCAGGAGAATTTAAAATTCAAAACACTCCCTCAGGTTCTTAGATATAGGTCATTTCATTTAGATAAAAACACAAACTTACAAAAAGTGATATAAATCACCCTTTATTGCAGAATTAGCTGTTTTAATAATCCAGAATAAGCGGTTCCTTTTGGCACTCTGATTCACCATGGTTCATATACACGGTCACTCCACGGGGACCTGGAATCACTAGCCTTGCTGTTCACGAAGCATTAAGATGACCCTGGAGAAGCAGAGTCACCAAAATTGTGGTCTCACAGCCAGTTCTCTTTCACTGCATTTTCTGTTCAATGTATGCATTTTTCTTCATTGAAAAGCTTGGAGTTTTTTTTTTTTCCTCTTACTTTTTAAATTTGAAAGCACTTTTTAAGGCACGCAAGACTGAGATGGGGGTGGTTTCCGGCTCTAGCACATTTGAAAATACTAACAGTGCAGGTACAAATCAAGAAATGTGCGTGAGAGTGAACAAGCCATGGAGAAACATGCTCCAGAGCTTTTACACAATACAAAGGTGGCATCTGGTGTTTGAAAACTCTATCAAACAATTGATTATTTAGAGAGAAAAAAAATTATGGCGTGCTGATTGATTTTTTATGCCATGGTAACTGGAAAGGAGCTGCGGTTAAAGGGTAGCAATGAAACTTGAAAAGTGAAAAATTTCCAGTCCCGTGTATAATATGCTTAGGTTTATGCTAATTATTTCTGGGTAGGGAGGATTTATGTTAACTACTATTGTTAATAATAATGCATTTAATTGATTCTATTATGCCATCAATAATATAATTTGCTAAGATCTCCCTTGCCATTATCAGGCCGGGTGTAATGACTTACACCTATAATCCCAAAACTTTGGGAGGCCAAAGTGGGAGTATTGCTTGAGTTCAGGAGTTTGAGACCAGCCTAAGTAACACAGTGAGACCTCATATCTACAAAAAAAAAAAAAAAAAATCAAACAAGTACCTGAATATGGTGGCACCCTGTGAAAGGACAGTCTGAGATCAGAAGGTTGAGGCTAGGGTGAGCCATAATCGTGCCACTGCATTCCAGTCTGAGTGGCAGAGTGAGACCCTGACCCCCCAAAATAAAAATAAATAAAAGTTTTATCAATAAGTTTTAAGATGCCATCGATTTCAAGATGCAACTCTTTTAGAAATATCAAAATGTCTATTGTGAGTTGTTAAAATATATTATTAATAATATTTTCTAATTTTTTTTTTTTTGCTGGTTAATAATGCTATGACTTAGGCGAGTGTGAAGGATCCAGGGGGTGTCACAGTTGGATCAAACTGGACATTTGCCCCTCAGAGCACAGCCTGGAAAAAAATAATATCTAGGTTCCAGCTGTGTCTATCAGTTTATATTTTCTATATTTTTTATATATCTTATTTTATAAGAAGCATTTATTTTTCCTCCCGCCTTCAATCTTCCTCACTTTGATTTATACAAAAATAAGGTTTTCCAAAATTACAAAGTAGAATATCTAACCAAATGCCAGTACTTTACCTCACAAGGTTATTCCACAGCAAGAACACTGGCAGGCAGTGTTCATGAGATGGCAATAATTAGTGATTTATAAATAGCAGAGTTCTGAGGGGAAGCTGTACAATCAGAACAGACAAGAAGAATTTGAAAATGCAAGTCATAAATTTACAAGGAGTCATTTTTTAAAAAACACTTGAAGAAAATAGAAGTGGGAGAAACTGTGGTACATTTTCAAAGTGGAGAGAGGTGTTGGCATGCTTTTCTTTCAGACTTTTTTCTCTCATACCTTCTTAAACAGTGAGAGAATTAGAGACCCTGCAGTGTTGATTACAGGGAATCTAGGAAACTTTCATTTACAATAACATTTCCTGCTCCTAGAAAGCAAGAAATGGCCTCTTTGATATGTCTGCTATGGTGCCTAATCCAACCGTACTGAATATTCTTAAAATTTTAAGTACAGTCATATGCTGCATAGTGATGTTTCAGTCAAGGACAGAGTGAATATTGGATGGTGTCCTCATAATATTATACTTTTACTGTACCTTTTCTATGATCAGATATGTTTAGATACACAAATACTATGGTTTTATAATTATAGTTTTCAGTACAGTAACACACTCTACAGGTATGTAGCCTAGGCACAATCAGCTATGCCATGTGGCTTTGTTGTGTAATAGGCTACTCCATCTTGGTCTGTGTAAGTACACTCTGTGATGTCTACACAATGACAAGATAACCTAAGAACACCTTTATTAGAAAGTATCCTCATGCATGACTGTGTAGGTAATGCTGTAAGGTATGAATCAACCCTTCACTGCAGTACCTGTTCCTCTTCACATGTGCCAGCGTTCCAGAAAACATTAATTTCTAGACCTGCAGGTGGTCCTTTGAGTTAGTTGCATTACATACTACTAGAGTAAGAAAATTTGGGAGAACAGAACTTATACTTTCAGATATTTAATTGTGCTCCGTGAAATAAAGGCTAACTAAATTATACATAAGTGCTGTTGTTTTAGATAGATATCACTGTCTGATCTTTGAAATGGAGACTAAAATTGTCATCTGAATCAATCACTTGGACTTTAATTTTATATTTTACAAATGTTAGCTAATCATAACAATAATAGGGAAGCAATTAAAATATCTGTGGCTCCATTTTTTCTGTCCCCAAATTTTACACAACATGTTTGTGAATAGAAAGCACTACAAAATGATTCATGAAAATGAGTTACATTTACTTATCCTGGAGCGTTATTGTGTAGCAATGTGAGAAGCCAGGACTTCCCATTCAGTCGTTTTATTCAGTAAATATTTTATCATTGCCTATGAAGAGCAAGGGACTGAAAACATGTAAGCCAAGTCACTTTCAGGTAGCAATGTAAGAATGATAACTGGTTGGTAATCTATTTAAGTGAAATCTTTTCTATTGAAATCTCAAACTATAAACTCAATGAAAATACTGGAGTATCTATCACTATTTCCTCAACCTTCTTTGTCAAGAGCAATTTTGCAGGTAAAAACTTTGGAGTGATCCTCTTGCCTCCATTATAAAGATGAAAATATAGCATGAATTATCTTTGGTGATAAAGAACAGTTACCAAAATAGAGATGACTCAACTTCTACACAGTAAAGCTATGTTGTAATGGAAATTGGCTTTCAGCTTCTGTGACATGTAATTTTATAATACATTTTAGAACATTTAACCTATCCACATTTTTTTCAGCTCTGTCTGCAATAGTGAGAGGTAGTGCTATTGTTACAGTCTGCTAAAGCTACTTATGTGCTATTTATATACAAGCATGAAAAGGAATTCTTTCTTCACTGGTGGTCTCTTCCAGCTACTAAAAAAGCTGCTTGGCCTAAAAATGTCATCAACTACAGGGATTATTTGATTTGCTATGTCCATAATCGATTACTTGGCTTTTACAAAAAGCACATCTCAAAAAGTGTCCAAAATGAGAGGAAATATGTTCAATTACAGTCAAAAAAATTTAAAAAATTTTTGAAGCTGAAAGGAATGCCCATAAACAATCTGATTCCAGTCTTATTTTCAGTAGCCATGCATAAATCATGTCTTATGACAGAGAAAGAGATTTCTTACCTAAACTGATACTTAAAAGAATTTTTAGCAGACTGGGAAGAAGTCCGTTTAAGCTAAATAGGAAAATGCATGAACTTCTTAACATGAAGTGACTTTGAATCCCATCATTACTATTTATTTGAGATATTCTGAGGAAAGTATTCTGCCTCACTGGTCCTCAGTGTCTTCCTGTACATGCCTGTTTCACTGAATTGCTGTGAGGATTAAATAAGTTGAACTCTTTGGACTGTTTAGAACATTGTCTGGCACATTGGAAGGATACAATACATGGTGCCCATTATTCATGTGAATTATGCAAAGTTCATGTGAGTTATGCAAAGTTCATGGTTATAATGGTCTTTGTTTGCTCACACATGCTTTATTTATAGTCTGTGCCACCTGTTGATATCAACAACTGAATGTATTGCCAATATGTTAACAAATCATTGAAAATAACCTATACACATCAGAATAACCAAACATTTTGATCAAGGTGTACAACATTCTCCTAGGAAATAAAGTAGAACAGTTATAATTTAAAGTCAAATAACACGAAACAATACCAACAGTATGTGTATCTATGCGACTGAGGAAATGGATTTCCCATAGTAAGAATCTAAAGCATTCAGATGACACCTGTATCAGGAAGGAAATGCCACTCCCTGCAATTCTCAAGGGAAAACTCCAGTCAATGCGATCACATGTGCACCTTCTTCTGCCCTGACGTCTGCCATGCCTTTTTTTCCATAAGCCACTGTGGATTCTGGCAAATCATCCAAGTAATAACATAATCATAGAACACATGAGCAGAAGACTTTCTTCTGACATCGGCTGTCACACTATGTGTGAATCAAACTTGCTTCATTCAAATAATTTGGTTCCTGTTCCGACTGCTCAACACCGCCATCCCCATCTGCGAGCAGCCTTATTGACTCCTTGCTGCCATTAACAAGTCTTAATCACTAGGAGGTTCGGCACAGTTGGATATTTTAATCAGAACAAATTCCCCATTTGATTCCAACACAGAAGTTACCAGTGAAACTAACAGAGTGGTAATACGAGATTCTCTGACTTCATCTGCTTTTCTCCCAATTCTGTGGAGCTAAAATGGAACCATTCAGGGATTTATCTGTAAGCTGCTATTTCTCAAATTTGCAGTGGCTATTGATATGCACAATTATCAAGGATTTGAATATATCCCAAATATATTACTCTTACTTTAAAATTAGAAGTGTCTCGATAAATCAGCAGTTTTGCTTTGCAACGTGCATGACCTGCACATCTGGCTACCCAATCCAGTCGAGAGGCAATCATCACAATCGTTTCAGGTTGCACCATAGCATGACATCTGCTCTGCTGTAACCAATCTGACTCTGCATATAAACCCTTGAAATGAGGTAATTATGCTTTCATTAACTCCAAAGCACTTCCCATCAGCTGATATGTGGTCACAAATGATAAACAGTTAATCATTAAACCAATTATTTTCTGGTCTCTTTTTGGTGTTTGGAGTCACTTTTGTGACAGGATTGAGTGTCTTTCTTTCTCTGAAATACACTTTTCATAAGGCAATTCCATTGGCTGCTTTTCCTTCTGCTACCAAAAGTGTCATTTTCTAATCACCCCCCACTGCTCTATCTTCTAAAACAACTGAATTCTTGGGGTTTATGGAAGGGTTAAATCATAAAAGAACATGCTTGCTAGCTAGCATCAACGACTACTGATTTATGACAAGAACACTTTTAGTCAATTATTGTCTGAAAGACAAAATGCACCTTTTGGGGCTCAGAATTTACTCATACGAAGTGTCTGCCTCACATTTTCAGAACTGACCATTAATTATGATGCCCACAGGTGGCAATTCACATATATCTTAGCTTTATCTAAAAAACGTACAGCACAAAAGTGAATAGAGCTAAGGTAAAAGCAAGTACACTGATGGAAGAATTGGGAAACAAATATTGCAAATTTGAAAGATTCTTTAAAGCAACTAATTTAAATTTTTTAATTTAAAAATCAGAAAATCCAGGAGAATAACAATGACAAGCGCATACATCTGTTTTTCTGCTGCTTCAAGTCTAGAAACAAGTCATCTCTTCTGGAAATGTGAAGTGGGTCAGATGTACTCAAACCCAAAAACATTCTATAATTACCTTCACTGCTTTTAAACAAATAATAATTTTTGGTGTCCACTCATAGAGATTCTGATTTAATTGATCTGGGGGAGGGCCTATAACTCGTACTTCTTTTAAAAACCCTATTAGTTCCAATATACCTTCTCCATTGATCTTTATTATACCATCTGCAGAAATGTTTCTCTTCTCCAAGGATAAGAAACCATGTTCTTATTTTAACAAAGCCATGCCCTGGACATTATGGGTCATGTGAAGCATGTTTCTCTCATCACCTTGGCTACTGGGAAGCTTCACATTAAGTTTGAAGTGAACACTCTGTGTCTGTAGCTCCTTCAGAGCATACATTCTTTCTGGCTCAGTTTTATGATCCTAACTTTTCTTTTTCTTTCTTTCTTTTTTTTGCATTTTTCTCTTTTGTTTGTAATATTTAACTTGTACTGGTTTATGTATTATTGGAAACTACCATTACAGAACTACTTGGGCCATCAAAAGAGGTAAGGAACTAGACCCTTCGCAATGGAGAAAATAAAAGATAAATATGTGGTTAATAGCAATTAGAGTCCTAAAGGAAAAAGTTTAGAATGGCTTTTCTCATTTTATTTGGAATTCTACAAACCCTTAAAATAGACACAAATAAAAAGACTTTTATCTGATTTCATGTATCACCATTAGTTGTCTCAGTGAAGATCTTATATTCAACATGAAAACACAATAGTTCCACATCAAACAACTAGGACACGGGGCTCAAATTGATTCTATGCCCAAACTGGCATTTTAACAGTTAGGGTTCATGATTCATTTTGGCTTTGTGGCTTCTAAATCAGCAACAGTTTCAGTGGTTCCATTCATGGCTGATGTTTGAATGTTAAATGAAAGCAAAGGTAATAGCTTAGTTCACTACTCTCCTCCTGGCAATTAAGTATTTGACCCATAGTAGGTGCTCAACAGTGTTCCAGCATGAACAAAGATGCCTTTTAAGAGAACATAGGGGTATTAACGGAAGGTAAAATTAATCTAAAAGAACAAATGAGTACAAATAACTCTTAGGGATATTACAGATTAGTTTCTGGAATGGAAAATCTTGTTTTTATAAACTAAGGTTTATAAGGTAAATGAAATGAGAAAATAGGCATTACAAATTATACCTATTTTCCACTAAAAAAAAATACAAGGAATTCATCGGAATAAGATTGCTTCATCAAATACATCATTAGTGTCTTGGACAGCAATAGGACCATATTATAATCATTTTAATAACTCATTTTTACTGTGTATGCTTTCTAATAAATATCCCAAACTGAACTTCACAACAGTCCTATGATGTAAACAGAAGATTCACTATTTTGGAATTTAAGATTTTGAATTAAGAAAACTTATGGCTAAATTTGATATGCTCTAGGTTTTGGAGTTTTGTTTAGTGCTCTCTTGGCTAGTTGCTAGAAAAAATGGATCTGGTCACACTGACTTCATTCATGATGCAGATGGATGTGAGGCATATGGATCAAGTGCCAGGTTGCTCGGCTAGCCCTCATTTCCTTTTATTCATCAACTGGCTAGTAACATCCAGCCCTCCAGATAATTTCCTCCAAAATGGTCTAGCAGGAAAACACATATGTAATACTGAAATGTTTAAAGTAGGAGATCTTTCTGGGAATATGCCCCTTCTCTTTTGGGCTTACAGCTTTAAAAACAAAGTCACAGGCCAGGCTTGGTGGCTTAGTCTGTAACCCCAACACTTTGGGAGGCCGAGGCAAGTGGAATGCCTGAGTCCGTGCATTCGAGAGCTGCCCGGGCAACTTGGCGAGACCTTGTCTCTACTATAAATCAAAAATTAGCCAGGCATGGTAATGCATGCCCGTAGTTTCTGCTACTTGTAAAGCTGAGGTGGAAGGATCGCTGGAGCCCAGCAGGTTGATGCTGGAGTGACCATGAGTACAGTACTGTACTCCAGCCTAGGTGATGGGTTGGGACTCCAACTCAATAGTAATAATAATAATAATGGTAAATAAAAATTAAAAAGTCACTAAAATCTAGTAAGAAAGGAAGGAGGTACTCTGCTGACCAGACAATGGACCAGACTCTGGGACCTAGGGAGCTAGAGACAGAAGCTGCACATGGGCAGCCTCCTCAGTGGCGAGGGCTTCCTCAGAGACCCTGTGCTAAATTCAATCTCCTTGAAGGTTTCATGGCAGTTACATGCTTTAGGTGGAGTATGAAGAATAAGTTCATCTCGACAGATAATAAGGTGTGTCATGCATCACGCACCTGTACATTTTGAGAGAATAGAGGGAACACAATTCCCATTTCTTTCCTGATCAATCAGGCCCTATATCTCCCTCAAGGGCAAAACTATCTCAGATAAACTCCTTTTAGTCCAAGAAAGGCAAAAAGTTGCATTTGGAGAGGTTTCTAACATTAAATTGTATAAAAAGGAAATGCAAATAGAACTTTTTAGAACAATTCCCTTTCCTGGTATTGCCACATAATTTCCAAAAGAGATTTTAATTTGTTTTAATGATAGTGGGCTTATTTGCCAGGGATTAATTTAAGGAAGAAAATGTTTTGAAATGAAAGAGAAAGAGGTGCTACAACTGGGTAAAATTTGTAATAGCTATCTCTTAGGAACAATGATCTTGTTTTCCATCCTTATTTTTTATCCTAATTATTGGTGATCATGTAAGAAAAAAAGTCATGCTGTACATAGTATCTTATTATTTGTGTTGTTATTACCAAACAAAATACAGTCCAAATAAAAAACCAGGATCTATTAATTCTGAACCATCTCAGTCAATTAGTGAAAAATTCATATATTTTATAAAATATTCATACTGGGAAATATCTATAGTTCTGGGAACAAGTACACTAATTAAATGTGTAAAACATTAGATACTTGCTATATACCAAACTGACATTGAAAGAGTAAAAATGTCAAGGACCCTAAATCCCTGTGTGATGGTTTTTTTTTCATTCACTGCTGAAGAATGCTAATAGAGTGTCCAAATAATACCTTGGTATATCAGATCCAATGTTCCCAATGATTTATTTCACTGATTTTTACAACTATAGACAGAAGGTGAGTATGGTATGAGTATGGTATGCATTAGGTAGAAAAGCATGAAAAGAGGACATATAAATGTTCTGTAATTTACTATGTACTTTCTTCAAACAAAAAACAAGATGAAATGGGAAATGCTGTATCAGCAGTCACGTTCTTTTGAGTTAAAATCCTCTCATGTTTGTCAGTGATTTAAATCCCACTTGTCACTTTGACCCCCTTAATTCTCACAATAATTTCCTGTAGACACTAAATCACATAAATTGTTCCATTTTTAAAAGTACCTCTCCGGACTAAACTGGAAGATGAGGGTGTTCACATATTTTCAGATTCTTATCATCTTTGCTGTTTGACCAAAAAAAAAAAAGGTGGGAGGGGGGATGAAAGTTCTCTGAAATCAGACATTTATTTTCTCCCTAACTGGTTTTAAAGGGAAACTCGATCACCCACCATAATGCAATGCAAGGATGATAGTAAAATAAAATTAGAAGATCCATCTCAGCATGTATTGCATGATGACTGTCCAAAGTTGTCTTTGCATGACTGTCTAAATATTAGTATCAAACCCCAAAGAAGTAGAATTCATCAAGGACTCATGATTTAGTCTTAAGAGACTTGAAAATGAAGTACCTCTCTATTAAGATGCTTAGGTTTCTTTCAAGTGTTCTGAATTAATTATTTTTACCTTGTCAATTTTTTGTTCTTCGTTTCACATACATGATAGGAATGTTGAGGGATTTTATGTACCTCATTTAAAACCACAGAAGTTCAAGAGTCTTAATTAAGACAAAATATAATTTCTCAATAACAAGAAAAGACGATTCATGCCTAAAGGGAAGGAATACTTTATCCTTTTAAATTATTATCATCCACTTTACAGTTTATTCCATAGGTTCTAGAGTATAGAATAGACTATCCAAAGACCACCTTTGAAGTCACATATTCATATGTATGACTTCAAATCTAGAAATAAGTAACAGAAATGTTTTATGACTATAGAGTAGGAGAGGCATTAATGCAAACTAGTCCATCTCTAAAGGCAAATTACTCCTGGTTACTGTACTTTTTTATAGGATATAAAATATGCTAGTATAATGAATGAAAATCTTCCTAAAGTGTTTGGAAAGTCATTTCAATGACATTCCTCTAACTTCAGAGGAAATGATATATCTATCAATAAAATGACACCAAAATCATATTTTATAAAGATTTTATATTAACACTTGCTTTTGAAAGATGGCATTATAGGGTCTTGATATCTATAATCAGAAAATCCTTTCTCTTAACTTGCAAGGCAATACGTTTAAGAATTAATTTTGTCTGCTATAAAGCTGGGCTTGCCTTTAATCTTCAGATTTAATAGGTCTCTTTTTGCTGAATGTTTTAGGCAGGTAATTGAGGAAATAGTCCACGTTTCATTTCAGTCAACATAAAATGACATTGAAATGTCTTCAGATGTTTCCAGGAAATTCATGCTAAACAGTCTCTCTGTTACCTTTGATATTGAATAAGAACAGAAATCCCTGTATTTAATACAATCCTTGCTAAGATTTTAGGTAATGAAGATACATATTCAGGATGCCTTACTTTCCAAGTTAAGATGTGACAAAACTAACATACATAAAACACATATAAAATTCACATGTGAATATATGATACTTTTGTATAATGAAGAATATCATACATCATATATTCTTTCGAGCACAACTTACTGATATAATTTTGAAACCCCAAAAGTAAAAACCAAGACAAAACAAAGAAAGCAGGACGATTGTACTTGGTTTGCTCTGATGAACATCTTGATTCAGACTTTCTACCATTATTTGTGTCAATGAAAATCTTGAAAAATCATCTGCTCAGTAGAATTTGTAAAGTGCACAAAAAATATGCAGGGGACATCGGAAACCAGCAAATGATCCTATCCAAAATAGATTCTTCCAGGAATCTTTGAGACTGTTCACATTTAAAAGCGGCAGTGGTTACATTAAGGACTTATGAAGGGGTTCCAATTCTGAAATGCTTTCAATGCTTGTGGATAACTGGCAACTTCTCTCTTTTTCATTAAAAGTACTCTGCCAGAAAAGCCTAGTTTAGTCAAAACAAACTTTCACTTAAGAGAAGTTTTTTCCTGAACATTTTCATAAAGTAAATATTGAAGCTCCCCCTTCCCTCTTTTGATAGGAAGCGAGATTCTAGTTTGTCAAGAAACAACTATGATTCTGGTTTTCTTTTTCAAGTTTAGTTATTCATTCATGGTTCTGAATTTTGTTATATAGGTGCCCAGAGGCAAGGGGATGCATTTTTATACATACAAAGTAGATAAACAATGCAGGGAAGATACTCTAATGGACCGTTTCTCTGCTCCCCTCATCTAGCCTACAGCACTTTTTTTATTCTGCAAATATTACAGTTCATCTGAAAATGCTTCTGAAACCATTGTTTTTAGCCTTACCTTTCTTTTAAAATTACATTTCTTATGAACAACAGCTGCAAATATAGTTCTAGGATGCTTAAACTTTCTATCAGACCTTCATTTGTTGAATGAGAGATAATTAAAAAAAAATAAAATGGTTTTATCTTGGCAATTATTTATATCTACTTATGGTATTTTTTAACAGCAGAGGTGAGGTGGGGCAGAAGGAAAGCGTGAGAGGAAGTACACATCACAAATTTAAAACTGCAAATGTCTTTGCTTGAATACCAGTAATCTGCTGCTTGGTCACATCCAAACAGTCAGGGCCCAAGCTCAGCTCTCAGTTCAGGCATCCTGCACCACCTGGGAGAACAACTATGCTCTTACATAAAAGTGACCTCTCTGGCCAAGGTTCACCTGGGCTTGAAGAGGGTACTATATCCAGTTTTTGTTTTTTAAAAAAGTAATAATAGCTAAGATCTAGTAAGTTTGGAAGAAAGCCAGGACATTTTGAAATTGTCATACAAATACCACCTTTTTTAATAGCCAAAATTATTTCTTTATATTTTACAGACACATTTACAACATCCACTGTTTACGTATTGCTTCCCTGGTTATTAGAAGAATGCCTTTGCAGACAAACAGCTAAGAAATAGCTAGGGTCTGGGCCAGTTCTCTTTGTTTTAGTCTATGACCTCACTGCCAAAGCATTCCATCTTTCCTCTCCACCCCACTCTCCCACCCCAGAAAATGAGTATGCATTACATGCGGGATAAAACTATCATATCCTTAAACAAATGTCATTTTCAAAAGTATAATATAAAGCAGACCTAGAAAGTCTGCTGCTGTAATGATTTCATGTTTTGCTGATCCTGGTCTTTTCTTCTGAAAGGCTTTTTAGTGGTCCCCAGTGAAAAGTTGAGATCAGCATTTAAATGCGGGTCTATCTTTTTAACATACTTTAAGTCCTCAGAATTCACTAAGTCTCAGAGGTTTTGAGAATGTATAAGCATATCTAGGATGTTAAGGATAACTTCCATGTCTTTTTTTTTTATATCTTGCAAAATTACATTAATTGGAATTTGTATTTTTCTTCTCCTTTGTGATTTGAAGGAAACATACTACTGAAAAAGATTTGTTCAAGACGATTTCTTTGTGTGAAGCAGCTCTCCCCAGACAGTTAGGGACCAATTATAGGAATACTTATATTCTTTGGATTCTTACAGCTGATGTACACTGGTTCCTCTCCTAGGTAACAGTAACATGCACATGTGCAATGAGTCACAGGCAAGAAAAAAAAGAGAAAAGTAATTATGTTGTTTCTTGTTATATGCAATAACCAGCATTTGGTTAGAACACCCGTGCAAGTTTTAATTTTAAATGAAAAGATTAAGGCAAAGGAAGCCAACATTCTTTTTAAAATTACCACTTTTCTGAATCCATCAACATAATCATTTAAATTTAAAACTTGGCGTTTTTTACTTCAGTCATGTTTTTCTTCCATGTCCTTTGAAGTCCTTCTCTACATTCGTTACACATGTCATAAAGACACTTTTATTTACTGTTAAAAGCCTTTGGGTATCCTGTTACGTTGCAAAATTGTAGCCACTGAAAACTATCCCAAGATGAATATAATAAATAGATAAGTAGCCCGCGGGTTCGAGACCCGCCTGGGCAACTTGGCGAGACCTCATCTCTACAATAAATCAAAAAACTAGCCGGGCGTGGTAGCGCGCGCCTGTAGTTCCGGCTACTCGGAAGGCTGAGGCTCAAGGATCGTCAGAGCCCGGCAGGTGGAGGTTGCGGTGGCCGGGAGCGGTCACTGCACTCCAGTCTGGGCGACAGAGTGAGACTCCAACAAAAAAAAAAAAAAAAAAAAATAGATAAGTTATTTTGATAATTTTTAAATGTGCTCTATGAAGTTTTTGATTCCTATGATAGAAAACAGGGCAGTTCTAGTCAAGAATGCAATCATCCAATGAAACACATTTTTATTGAGCAACAAGGCAAACGACGCACCTTTGGGACAAAACTTGAGAAGGTTTTGACCCTCAGGTTCATGCTCAAACCTGAGCTCCCACACCCCTGCTCTAACCAACTATGTGGCACTAAGAGGTCTTCAACTATAGGTACTGATCAACTATGTGCCAATGATATTGCAGATCTCTTGAGGGAATATTAAAATGAATAATTATGTGAAAAAAAAAACTGAGATAGAGACCTATCCTCCTAGAATTTGTGAATCCTGACACCTTCCCCTGAGTTGAAAGTAGCAACAGAGCGTCACAGGGACAGGGGTTCCTCCTGACCAACTGCTCGGGAATTCTGCTTCCTTCCTAGACATCATGCTGGAGACAATCATTTTAATATTTCTCATCTTCTTTATTTATGAAATGTTTATAATCATAGTACCTACGTTAAAGGCATGATGAGAATTCAATGAGATATTTTATTTTAAGCCATGCCCAGCACAATCTTAGGCCTTGATAAATATTCATTAATGTGATTATCATTATCACTGTGTTTATAGGAAAGGAACAAAAAGAATCAAATTCGAACAAAACATCTACTTTCATACAAAAGAAAGTAACATTAAAGGGATAATAAAACTATAAATACTACTAATGGCCATGAATTTTTATTTGATTTTTTTGTGATTGTTACTCTAAGATCACAAAGGAATTGCAATTTCTGCTTCCATGAGGAAAAACTACTTTAAATTACTTTCTTTCCTATAAAAAAACTAAGCTTATTAAATATAAAACTAGGTAATGACAGTAGTAATAAAAATGCACTTGTATAGCCTTCGAGAAGTCTTAAAAACTCTGCTTTTAGCTGAACACCTTTATACAAATCAACATGTTTAATTCTCACAGACCTCACAAACTCCCTGTATAGTATTTTTAATCCCCATTTTGCAGATGAAGAAATTAAGACTCACAGTTACAGTATTTCTTAGTGGCAGAATTATCAGATATTCACTCTAGAAGCCCAAATTTTAAAAATAAAAGTCTTTTGGGGTCATAGAGGCAAGAATATTTACAGTTTATATTTTAATGATAAAACATAATTTGAGTTTTAATCAAGACAAAAAGCCCAGTGCATTGCTTTCTATATAAAACAGAAAAAAATCAGTATTAATGGAGATAATTACATATATGAAACCACATTTTTACTGTATTGCTAGGTAAAAAGACTGGGAAACTAAGAGATCTTGAACAAATGTTAATCAGAAATATAATCAGTAGCTTTCATTTTCATTTCAATGGCCCCCTGGTATACCCCATTCTATCCCTTGGTTTTGCTCAAATAATTAGTATTTTAAATCATGTGATTCTTACATAAAAAATAAATGCCTATAATTATATCCAGAACTGAGAACAAAATTGTAAATAAATAGGTACTCATTTACAACTAACACTTGCTTGCTTTCAATATACCAATAAAACCACTAGAAAACAGAGTAACTCACACTCACCCTTTGGAACCAGAGTATTCAGTGGTGTTTACTAACCTAATGAACTCCAGGAAGACTATATCTTTTCACTGCACTACTACTGGTAAGAAGAGCTAGTCTTTAATTTCCTTTTATCCAACCTACCTACTGCAACTAGATTAGCCTTCTCATTTAGCCAACTTTGTGAGCTCCCCTGTCTGAGACTTCCCCATTGTTTTCCCCTGTCCACTGACTAAATAGAACTTAATCTATCAAAAACTAGATTCAACATGCAACGTCTATGCCTTCTACTCTACCTTTTCCTCTGCCATTACCTACTTTAAACAAGAAATATCTTTCATATTTTTTCAAAGTCCAGTGGAAAGACCATCCTCTCCTTGAGGGTTTCTTTAGTCATTCCATTCACAACTAATCCTTCCATGAATACCCACAATTCCTTTCTTTTTCTTGAATCACATTTTGTGGGTTTTATCTCCGTACTATCTTGAAATAGGGTCATTTACTGTTGTGTTTTCGTCCTGTTACCAAAATCAAACTTCTGGCTAGCAGGGGCAGAATCTTTTCTTCACTTTCCTATTCCCTCAATTCTTCCTCTTTAGGGATATTAATATTTAATGCACCAAAAAAAGTCACCTTATTTCTTCCTTTGTCATTTCCCTTTGTGAGTTTCTGGGTGTGGGTATATGTATCTGGATGCAAAAACAGGCAGAATTCAGTTCTACCGGTAAGCTGACAGCTAGGACTTTAATTATTTGCTTGAAAGAAATGGTCACAAAAATTTCCACTAAGGTGGGGAATTTAAAAGGAAGCGCTTCCTTCCAAAATCCAGTAATGTCAGAGCTGGAAGACCACATGATTCAAGGACCTCGTTTCATACAGTGATTAACAATGGCAAATACTTCTGGTCTATAACATGCAAAGCTTTTTCTCAATACTTAGAGGAAGAAAAAAATCATCTTTTCAATCAATCTAAACTGAAACACATAATAATCAGAAGGAAAAAAATATCATTATGCTCAGAGACTTTATGTTTTTTAGGTCTTGTGAAGGTCTCAGGAAGTAACAGCCATTCCTCACAGAACTGCAGAGAACAACTCCACCCAATTCTAGGCCACACTTATTTTTAAGGCACCAAAGTGAAGATGGACTCAGGGGTCTTGTATCATTATTTTGCCTAAAGAGAGATATTTTCTTTTTGTTACATGACTACGTGAGTGAACTAAAAGATTCTTAAGGATACTTTCTCATGTCTGAAAACACTCATACCAAATTACCTGAAAGAAATTGGAATGATATTTCGCAAATCCCTTCCAGATGTTTTTTTTTTCCTATAACTAAAGAACTTACAACACCTTTTTGTGTCATGTTTGTTCTAAGAATTGTAAATTTTACACTAAATAAAAGCATAAGCTGCCTTTTGGAGAAGAGCATTCCATACCCCCAGAAGAAACCTGTATGTTTTACTGTTGATAGGAAACGGAACTTTGCCAAGCAGAGAACTAATGAATTAGAATTTGGCAGGACTCCATGCCTGGTACAATTTAGTTCAAATTTATGAAATCTGCTGGTTCCAGAAATTCACTTGTGCCTAAGGTCTCTCTGTACCTTTTAGAGTAAAAAGCCAACATTGCCATGGACTACTGATCTTACTTTATTGATGGAAAAAAAATTATGAACAGCATATTTTTCTAACCTAAATCTCTGAACATTACTTCAGTTTTGCAACAACAGTAAATCAGTTAAAATCAGCATATCTTTGGGAGATAACAGACATTTCTAAATCTCTGATTAAATCGAATCCCCTTAGACATAACAGACCTAAACACCTCAAGAAAATGTCTGTAGTCTCAAAATGATTGATGCCCTTTTGGAAAGGAAGGAATATCTGCTTTGTTCAAAGGCTTGTTGTCCTTATATTCTTAAAACAAAAGAGTGCCCTTTTTTTTCTAAACAAGAGAAAAAGAATAAAGCCTCCTATCAAAGTGAAGAAAGAACCATTATTAATGCTACTTTTAGATTCACTTTCTTTGGGGGAACCTCTTTCAAAATTATATTCAGGAAATAAGAATGAGGAGCATGAGAAAGTTTTACATTTTTAATGCCTAGGAAGAACAAATCTAGGATGGTAATTAGAAGCACAAGCCTTGGATTGCAAAGATGCAGGGTCTTCCTTCAAAAATGCATATAGGTTGATGTTTTTTCTTAAGTAAGCTGATGCCACCCCCACCCGCTCCATCATCCCACTCCACCTTCCGACCCCCCAGCTCTCCAACTAGCTCTCATCACTCCTACCTCGACCTGTACTCCTTGTCACCTCTGGGTTTATGGGCATACTGCCCTCTCTATCTTCCCTGCCTCCCTTGGATACCTGCATGGCCTTATGACCCAATGTCGGCTCCTCCTTTTTAACTACCTCTCCGACACAATTAGTTTTCTCTCTAACAGTATTTTTTAAAGAAGCATCTTATGACCCTTTTCACCATACACTTAACTTGTTCAAGCATATTTTCTGTTTGTCAGATCGTGAACCTCTCACCTCTAAAAACCGTGTCATTTCCATTTTTGTATGACTTGAACTTCCTTACACATTAAGGACATTCCATGCATGTTAATGGAAGTCATACAATTAAATGCATTTTTGAAAAATAGATACCAAAAAACTCTCCCATATCTACTCCCTTTGTTTACCCAGAGGTTCTTCTCTGATGTTTTAGTCTGCCGTTACTTGAGGTTTACCATTTGATGAAATAATACATTTACAGTCTAATAGGTACTGATGAAAAATTTAGTTCACCCTGAAATAACTGAATCGCTAAAGGAAATCATTTTGTATGAATGACAAAAGCAATACCAGTCTCATTTGGCCCTGTGACCTTAGAATTAAAAAGGCACAAATGATCACACACATATACTTTGGAACCTTGCTCAAGGCACATATTGTTTTATGCAATTAATTTAAAGGGAATTGGTACACTGAATTGAAAACAAATATAAGGGGGAAAGAATAAAAAAAAAATTAAAAATGGCAAACATCTTTTTTTAAGACAAAAAAAGTAAAATATATAAGATAACCAACTACCAATTTAGAATAGTTAAGAAAGAGATACTATCTTGTTTTGGTAACATATGCTGTGTTAAGAAATTTTATCCCATAATCATTTCTTTTCACATAATTTTCATCACATTCTTTAATGTATATCTTTTGTCAAAGGGGTTTTACTTTCTGTACTGATGATTTTCAATTTTGTATTTTGTCATTCCATCCCAGTTTATGATATTTCACTATTTCTTGCCAACCTGCTTTTTAAAACTCATATCAGTCATTTTTGGAGCAAACCAAAACTCAGTCTGGAACTAAATATGATAGGCCAGCAGGCTCAAGTAATTCTAGTATCATTTCCAAATCTTTCAGGTTTTTCAGTGATAGATCAGTGCTTTTGGGCTTTTCTAATATTTTGAAATTTGTTTGAAGGCTTTGGTTTAGTGATTCGTTGATATTACTGTATCGGAGGCTAGCATGTTACATAAGCATGGGAAAATTTCCAAATGGAAAAGAGAGGTGTAGAAAATGAAATGTATATATGCTGAAATTGGATCATAATCATAAGTGGAAATGATCAAACTTGTAGAAAACAAATACTCTTGTATTTTTGTAAAAGGGAACATATGCTGATCGCCGATGTGCTCCATTCAGTGACTTTGTAAAAGTCATCCTCTCTTTAAGTCCCAGAGGCAGGCTCCTTTCTCCCTTTGTGTTTTCTGAGGAATTACTCACCGTTGACAGAAGCTGGATACCCTAAAGAAAATATGCAGGATGCTAAGAACTGTACAGAGAGGAGTCAAATATTTGACTCACTCCAAAAGAACCAACAAAAGGAAGCCATTTGTGGGAATAATTTCTTAAAAAAAAAAAAAAAAAGCAGCATCAACATGACATGGCTTTGCTTGAGAGTCTAAATTCTATCTATCCTCAGAACCCAATATGGTCATGAACACATCTGGCAAACCGTGGGTGGCTGCAGAGCTTGTAGCCTGTTCATCTTCCTGGCAGTGGATTCACCTCCCTGACTTCCCTGGTCAATGCCATTCCTCAGGTCTCAGATCAAATATTGCATCTTTACTATTAGTAGCCCATATAATATATCCCTACCTGTCACTGTCTAACACATTTATTCAGAGTATTTAACATTACCTGTTAATAGTTACATTATAGGATTATATCTTTATACTTCCTGTGCTTTATAAAATAAATTGTCTATCTTTTCTGTTATCCTTTGTGACCCTGGTACCTCAGTCAATGACTGACATACATTGAATTAATATTAATTGATTAAATGAATGAATAAACATGCTTCTTCCAGAGTATGAATATATCTTAACTGTATCAGATCTCTTATCTTTCTTTAGATTCTTCCTTGTCTCAACACTTCATATATATCTCACCTAGGCCACTTATCCCTATCAAGATTTTTTAAATCTCCTCTATTAAATTGCAAGTTTCTTGACAGCTAGGTTTTCTTTTATTAATTTTTAAACTTCCATGCCTTTAAGACATACACATACTAACTGCTCAAGTAATATTATTTAAATGAATGGATGTAAATTGTACTAATGGCAAGTGTAAGAATTATTATTCTTCTTTAACCCATCAGTTTAAAAAGCAGGTTTCTAAAATTCTCTGAGAAAGCATATATAAGATTATAACATTGGCCTGCACTGTGAATAAATTCTCAAACCCTTTTCTTGAATAGGAAACCAACAGAAAATACAACTTGCCATGTGAGTTAATGAGGTAATAATATGTGTTAAAAATAAAATAGCAATAGAATTATGAATGCAGTCCATCTTTAGCCAAAATATTTATTAAATACATTTAATTATTTAATACATTTATTGAATACATTTTCCTTAAATCTAACATAAACAGATTTGGGGGAAGTTTGAAACTTGAGTTTGAAACCTTAATGGGCATAATTGTTACTTCATTGCCAGCATAATTCTCTCAGTCTGGGCTCTGGCAGGGAAATAAGACAACTCTCACTGCAACCTGGGGGTTGACATTAATTAAAAACAGAAAATCATAAAGCATCTGTGGTGAGTTTAGATGCCAAATGAGATGGAGCGAGTTTAAAAGTAAACTTCTTACAAAGGTAACTGAATGTCAGATTCTTATTTTTTTTTCCTAGAATAATGGTAATTAAAATATCTTTCTTTAGTACGTCATATACATTATCTTACGATTTACATAATTAGGATCACTAGACCTTTTAATATTCCTGTAAGATAAATTTCAAAGGTACAGGTATTAGTTCTTATTTTAGGCCCAAATAAAGTAAACATATGCCTTCTCATTTTGCTTCACACAGCATAAGTTAATAGAAAAAATGCCAGTTTGGTTGAATATCCTCAGCTTGAATATGTATTAAGCATGCAAACTGAGATGAAAAATGAGAAGTGTTGACTCTCACCTTCAGTGTTTTTGTCCAAATGGATAAAAGGCCCTAAAGTATAAATACTGCTCTGGACTGAATGTTTGTGTTCCCCCAAAATTCACTGGTTGATGTCTAAATCCCCAATGTGATGGTATTTGGAAGTGGGAATTAGGAATTAGGCTATGGGGGAAGCCCTCATGAAGTGTTAGTTCTCTTTTGAGAAGAAACAGGAGAGAATCTCTATCTCTTTCTCTGTCATGTGAGGGTACAATTAAAAATAATGGTTGTCTACAAACCAGAAAATGTACCCTCACCATACACCAGATCTACTGATGCCTTGATCTTGGACTTCTCAGACTCAGAACTGTAAGAAATACATTTTTGTTGTTTCAGCCTCTCTGTGGTGTTCTGTTATAGCAGCTCAAACTAAGACAGATACAAAGCAAATGGCTTCTGTTACTACTTCACTCTTGATGAGCTATGGTAAGATTTGTTTTCTATGTTTTTTTTTTTTTTGAACTATAAATATGTGATTTTTATGAACACCGAATGGCTTAGGCAAGGAATACATAAGCTATCTTGTTAAAATTTACGATTTAAGTTTATTTCTCATAAGAAATAACAGTCATCTTGTAGTCCAAGGCAAAATCTAACTCCAAATAAGTATTATCACACTACTCATGCATAATAAGCCAGACACTGACCCAGTGACATTATCTTTTAATATTCAAAAGAAGTATAAAAGGAGATGTTATTATCATTTCTATTCTATGAATGAAGAAAATAAAGATCAACCAAGATCATACAACTGAAGATGGTTGGAAGGAAGGGAGAGATTTGAGCAGGAGAACTCTGGACAGGATGGTTGCCATGTACAGCGACTAGCTGCACTGATTTCACTGGGGATGGAGAGTTCCTGAGACACAGATTTTCAGGTAAACGAGGACAGTCCTGGACAAACCTGGAGAGCGGGATACCCTGTGTGAAGATAATATAATCACGAGCAAGGGAGGTAGAACTGCTTCTAAGGAGAAGACTTACTATTAGATGTTTTAAACCAGTAGTGACATGACTGGAAACCACCATGCTGCATCATATCTGACATGTTATTGGTGCACTTGACCCTTCACAACCCTTCTTGAAATAAAATGGAAATTACAAAATGAAAAGCAACTATGTGAGTTCCTGGCCCTCAAGTAGGAAACAGACTCAAGTAGAAAGACTGTGCCCCAGAAAGAGTAAGTCATTTTTAGAAATAAAACATTATTTGAGATTTGCAGTTTATTTGAACATTTTTATTAAAATATTTAAAATAACTGGAGAAATGATTAAGGGGACAGGTGGGATATATATAAAATTTTTTTTTGCCTAACAAATAGCAACACATTTTTTTAGAGAATTGATTCACTCTAATTGATTGTAAGAAACAGGTTCATTCATAGAAAAAAAAAATGTATGTAACATTGAAAACAATGTAGCAATTAGTGCAAAGTAAACCAGTATGGCAATACAGAAGTAACTGAATTATTTAGCCAAGATATATACATTTTCAAGAAACAGGCCTTTGTTTTCTTCCCTGTTATTTTTGCACAGTTGTTGAGATTTTAAGGCTTCTTTGTGGTGATGCAGAGTTCCTGATATGAACTTGTTTCCCACTTCTTCTATTGTCAAAGAATCTAGCTCAGCGACATTCTGAAGAGCCTCCTCAGATGAGCGTCTCTGCCATCTGGGAAATTCTGACTCCTCGGAATTTTTGTGATTCATTTCTCTACAGTCTTGTAGATTTCAAACTAACAAATCATCATCCACATAACAACAAAATGCAACAACAGCAAATGTTCCAAAAGTTTTATGTTTTCTTTACTGCAATAGAAAATTATCTTTATATTTCAGTTTTGATTCAAAACCCAATCTTATATAGTCTGAAGATGTTCTTATTTTAGGGTTTAAATATCCTGATTTGAAACAACATTCAGGCTGTGGTACTCTTTCTACAGTTGTGTTTTTGCCAACTATATGCTAGCATTTTGCTTGAGTCAGCTACTACAGAATTATGAATCACAAGCATCATTCGAGATCCATCTTAAGAGGGGCTACTTCCACTCACAGGAGCCTAAGAGAACCATTTGTCCTACTTAGGAAGATTCTAGATTCTCTTCTGAAACTCGTGCAGCACTGAGTACAATTGAATCCTCACACCCGTTGAACTAATGTGGTTAGGAGAGAGTTGGTGGAATAGTGAAACAATTTTCCTAGGCACTTAGAAGTTTTAAGCATTTCTGAAATCCAAGTACCATGGGAAATTTATTTGAAATTTCAGATAATCTATCTGGAACAGCAGTGCTAAATGAGGTAAGTAGAGCGATTCTCAGGAAGAGTATTTTTCTGGGATTCTTTCATCACACTTTCAGATCACAGTACAATTAATAGAATAAAATGATTTAACAATCTGGGTATCTGGAGGAAAGCATTTCCAATCCCCTTACTGATTTCAGAATGAGCCAGAATTGTTAGACAATTCTCTTTAATTTTACTTCAGCTATAAATTTCTGTTCAAATACAAGGAAACTCTCAGGGAAACAAAGCATATTCAAACAGACAAACCTCCCAGTTAATGAAATGCCTCCATGAGGATTGCAATCAATAACAGCATAATCTATGTTCATAAATAAGAGTACGGCCTCAGAAGATTGCTGGGCTGTGATGAATTATTCAGGAGGTCTGCTACATCCATGCTTCAAGCTCTTCAGTGACAGAAACACCTGGCTTAACACCCTCTGACTCCAGCCTCCTCTGAATAACTAAAATCTCTTTCTTCCTTCTTGTTCTAAGCATAATTTATCTGCAGAGCCCAAGGCTCTTATCTGAGGGTAAGTTACAAGGAAAGCCACTGAACTCAGAGAGGAGGAAGTTACCTTCTGCAGGTCACAAACTCACATGCAGCACTGTTTTTTATGGCATGGAGCTGTTGACTGAAGAGTCACCACTGACAGTGTACAGAAGTTCAGGACCTATCAAACACTGTGACTTCTAGGGAGTTTCAGGCAGGGTTCTTGTAAGTTGAGAGAGGAAGATTAATAGTTAATAAAGAAGAATAATAGACAAGGTGACTATTCCATCTTGCTAAATGGCTGGAATCTGTGCCTCTATCATTAGTCTTACAACTAGCGTTGTTATAATAACAACACAATTCCTCAAAGGAATAATAAGAGTCTGATCTTTTTCTAGACTTACTAAAGTGATAGCTGTGATACTCTATGTGGAATCAGTGCTTGGAAATTGAAGAGAGCCAAAACTTATTAGCCTGCCTAATCCACAGTTTAAGCATTTTGTTCAAGTCAGCCTTCTTAAATGACCCTAAAAGTAGAATTTTTTTTCCATATCTTCTGGGAAGCAATTATAAAGCCAATAATTTTTAGTGTTATTAATATTTCATATTCAGGCTAAATTTTCTTTGGCTTTATTCCTTCCAATAATTAATTCTTAGAAGCCTAGATCACCATCCTAAATAATGTGCATGTGCTAACATTTACAGATTATAACATTCAACAAGATCGAAAGATATGTCAATCTCTTTCTTGACCTGAATTACAGTTATAATTTCTTCTAAAATACATGTAATTCAAAATACATGCCAACTTTCAAAGATTCTGTCTCTGAAAGCCTATTTCTAGAACTTTAGTTTTAAAATTTTGGTTGATTAAAGTGGACTAGATATATTCTCATGGAAATTTTGGTAAGAAAAGCTTTATTAAAGTTCATCTCTTATGCCACATACCAAATACAACAAGCGCTGTGGACTTTCACTTGCAGGACTCCTAACTCACAGAACAACCATCAAAAGCCTTTCCTATCTGATCACCAGAAGAAATTCTTCACCAAAGGTCAGTAGTTTCTGACCCAGCTCCTGGCCTGCAGAAGTCTGCATCAGAAAAGAAAATTGGCCATACTTCAATGCCTTCTTCTAAAATCCTGAGTGAGTAGAAAAGATAAGGTGCTTCAGAGTCCTTAACATCTTTTTCCACATCAGAGAAGAAGAAAAACTGATTGAGTACCCCCTAGACATTACTATTTTGGTAATAATGTATTCAGCAAAAAAGATAACTGTTGAATATACAACTGCCTGCACTGTTCTGCACTGAAAAAAATAGCACTTTGAAGCACTAAAACAGAAAATATTTCTGAAGTATGTCATTATATTTGGGAGTGAAATTTAGAAAATTTAAAAAGAAAATATGGGCAAATCATGTATGTTCTTTTATAGTCCTTTATTTGCTATCCAGTTCTTCCACATTTTGATCATGTGCTAAGTAGCAAGAACAATTAATTAGCTACCATTTATAGATAGTAACGCTTTTAAGCCTGGCTTATAAAACCAGAGAAGTGGCCAACTCCAGGCTTTCACATGTTTGGTTACTGTAGCAACTTCATCAGCATTAATGAAAATCACAAAGAATCAAATAGAAGGAAGCACATCCAGATCTTACCCACCCTGATCAATAAAAATGTGTAAGTAAAGACCATTATTTTTCATCAAAACTGCACCAACTATTCATAAATATATTACTTAGTGGAGATGAACCGATCTACTCTCAAGTATAATATGCACTAAAGAAAGTAGCTAGAAACCCATATTTGCAAAAAATATATACAGGGCCTTAAACAGTGCTTTGAGAAGATAGACTAGGTATTTTATATCACTTGTGATCAAAATTATCATATATGCCTGATTTAACTTTACTCTCCTAATTTGCTTTTTCATCATTATATTCCATCCACATAAAATTTCAGAGCATTTTTTTATAACAAGGTCACATAAAAAACATTAAACTCCCTAACTCAAATCATTTTAACATTTCATTTTATCTTGTAGGAAGGCATTTAGACAGTAATTACAATTTCTGGTTTTAGTTATTCATATGCCAAAGAAGACCAAGGAAAAAGTTTATTTTTAATCTCAAAATTTGTGGCATCAAGTAATGGAATTTAAACACTGCATAATTTTACCGAGCTATGTAATCAGTTATAACTTATATTGAGGGGTCCAAAATGTACAATTCTTTAAGTAATAATCAGTGACATACGTTGTAATTTTTTTTCTTATACATAGTCAGGAAAACCGTCAATAAACATCAACCTGATTGTTTATTAGTGATCTGAAACCAAGTCATCATAACAGGGAGAAGGATAATGACAGCCCGCAGCGATTTTGAAGTCAAAGATAAAGTGTCCCTGAAGTTTATATAGTGAATAAATTACCCTATTTTTTCTTTACCTTACTATAAAAATTACTTAGTTGAAAGCTTAAAGGATTTAGTTATTTAAAAGTTACTAATCAACTCTAACATAATCATGTGTTTTAGTATCTTTTAATTATTGTCAAAAAGTATTTGTACTTGCACATAATGCAATTATAATGCAACCCAGTCTGCTTATTTTCTGTTGTCGTAATCTCATCTACAAATATTTCTATTTTTGGCATTTCTGCCCCTTTTAAATAACAAAGATATATATTTCAGTTAAATTTTTGAAAATACATGTCTAGTATAGGAAAGCTAAAAAAAAAAAAAAGAAAAAAAAAACAACCAGAAATATTATGAAGAATTTAACATATGAATCCAGGCTTGTGATGTACTGTAAACCTCACCACCCTCCAGATCTGCACTCTGCTGTGGTCACCCTTCCATCCTTAGATGCACAGAGCTTGCTCTCATCTTGGACTTTTTTTTTTTTTTTTTTGAGTTGGAGTCTCACTCCATCGCCCTAGACTGGAGTGCAGTGGCTGCTCCTGGCCACCGCAGCCTCGACCTGCTGGGCTCCGGCGATACTTCCACCTCGGCCTTCCGAGTAGCCGGAATTACAGGCATGCGCTACCACACTCAGCTGATTTTTTTGATTTATTGTAGAGATGAGGTCTCGCTGCCCAGGCGGGTCTCGAACCCGCGGGCCCAGGTAATCCACTCACCTCAGCCTCCCAAAGGGGCGGGATTACAGGCTGAGCACCCAGCCCGGCTCATCTTGGACTTTTGAGCAGAGCGTTCCTCAAAGGACCCTCTTGGTTCCATCATCCTGATCTCGATCTTCCATTTTTTTTAACTCCTCACACCTTCTCTGACCATGTTCATATAACATGTAGGAACTGTTGTCTTTCTCCTTATGCTGCTACCCAGTCATTTTTTATTTCATTATTCTCCTTGTGTTCCTATAACACTAGTCCTATGAAAATAATCTCACATGTTAATTCTTTCACTTCCCTGACTGTGGCCATATTATTGACCACAGCAGACTCACGATCTAAAACTTTAAATTATAGCTACTAGATAACGTGTGTTGGAAAACAATCTATGAAGAAATACATTAATAAAAGTTCAAACATCACATATAAATCTACCACTCAGAAATCAAAACTGTTTTGGTAATGTTCCTTTCTCTCTTTCATTTTTTTTTTTTTTTTTTTGGTATTAGTGAATTGTGATAATGAACAAAAAGAATTTGGACTAAATAGTAATTTAAAATGTAAATAGAGTTTTATATTATGAAATACATGATTGCTTTTGCAAAATGAGATCATACTATAAATACTGTTTTGTAGTCTGATTTTTAAAATTTACTGATATATTAATAAAGATTGCAGCATGCCAATGAATTCTAAAGCTGAATTTTATGGCTTTGGAATATACTGTTATATACTCTACAATAATACCAGCTAATATTTTATAAAAACTTACTGTGCTTTATTCCGTGATAAAAACATCAAAATAATTACTTCATTTATATTCTCACTAACCCTGGTATTGCTCCCTTTTATGAATGGGCAAGACTATCTTGGGATTAAATTGAGATTAAACCCACTACAAAGAGAACATCTTTAGTCTATCTGTCTGTCTGTCTATCTATCTATCTATCTATCTATCTATCTATCTATCTATCTATCTATCTATATCTAGCTATCTAGTTATCGAACTATCTAGCTAGCTATCATCTCTCCATCTCCATCTCCCACAGGTAAAAAAGCCAAACAAAAACAAAAAAACTATTCTCATTTACATTACTGATAGCTCTTTATGAGAATGTCTGCTTTTGGATCCTAAATCAATTTTGAATACTTTATCTTTTTAAAAATTGACAGTTATATAGGCATTAATTACCTTATTTTAAAAATTAAAAAAATTAAAAAAAATAAGTTTACATCCTTGTGAATTTGAAAAAGTTTTTAGGATGCATGGGCATTTGCATTTTTTCATTGATGCAATAAATCATATTTGAACGACTGGTTTGTTGATTTATGGTTACTTCTTAACAGATTATCATGCTCTGTAAATTAGAAGTTACACAGCTCTACCCATTTTGCAGACTTAATAGATCTATTACAAATAATGACTTAACTACATTCAAAACTATGATTAATTAGCCTTTCGAAATCTGTTTTTTTCTTGAGATAAGAAAGCTGTAGTGTGGAGTCAGCTTCTGTGAATGGTTAGGATCACGGGCTTTGCCATGATGCCTTTGGATTTTCCTATCAGCACGGCCTCTGCTTGAACACTCCATATAAAATAATTTTCACATCCACCGTAGCTCCCTGGCTTCTTATCCTGTTTTATTCTCTTTTGATGCCTTTTAAAACACCTTAGATACAATGTATTATTACTTGCCTTTCTTTTCTATTAGTTATAGAGAAGTGCCATGAGGGAAGTCTTTGCTTAGCTTAGTGCTATTTCCCCGACCTCTGATGTGTAATCTAGAGGGGGGGGTCCAATAGATAACTGTGTAAGGGCTAAACTGATGGAATCCTTTTGATTGGAAACCTGATTTCAGGACATGGTATAAACTTGAACATGTCACTTACCCTTTTGAAAAAAAATCAGTTTTGTATTATACAAAATGTGAGTATTTGAGTGTGTACCTAAACAATGAAAATTTAATGAACATGTATAAATTATTTAGTACATTGTTTCAGTTTGGTAACAACAAAATTGATATTTTCTATCAAATTAAAGTATCTACTTATTTTCTAGACTCATATATAAAGTTTGATCCATTAGAATCGTTAAGAACTTTGATTTGTTGCACTTTTTAATTCCGTGCTATATTTATGTAGTAGTGATAAGATAAAGTTGTTTCTATCTGTATAAAAAATGTATAATGTTGGAATAAATTGGCCTACCATGAGTATACAAAGTTCTATGAGCACTGTGTCAGCATTTGTCAGCCTAAACAACCACAAACTTATCGTTTTTATTGACTATCTGGAAAATATTTTTTCTTTTGCATACTAACGTGAAAAAGAGACGTTGCATAACATTAATAGTCACATCAATTTAGAATGAACTCTGCAAAGCAAGGGTTCTCAATTCTGTGTCATTAATTACATAATTTAATTCTGGCATCTAGTCTTACAATAACCTTCCTTATTCTATCTTACTGTCATACATTTATAAGAATTCACTATGATTTTTAAAATTATTGGTCAAACTTAAGTAAAAAATATTAGGCTACATTATTTGGTTTTTATAAAGGCTATGTGTGCCCTTAGTGAAGTGGTTAAAGCAGAGGAATCTGGGGCCAGACCATACAGGTTTTAATCTGCTTTGTTGCTTAATAACTGCATGGCTCTAAAAGTTTTGGGGTTCTATTTCTCCTGCTTTGAAATGAGGAGGATAATAATTACATTTATTTCACAGTATAATTGTGAGGATTGACAACATGAATATAAAACTCAGTAAGGACAGTCGTTGACTTTGATAAAAACGATATCATATAACTCTCCAGTATACAAAGTCAAATTACTGTTTCATAAGGAGAAAAGCCACTCTTCATCAAAATTCCACTTAACCATAGAAAGGCTTTTGATGTGGCCTTCTAACTCATTTGCTTTAAGTCAATATCTTTTTCTTTACAAGTGTTGACATTCCCCTGTGGCAGGAAAATCAACATTTTGAGTCACTTGCTTTAAATAACGAATTGAGGACTGGTTTCAGCATCTATTCATTTCAAATTTGCTTTCAACAGCTTTTTAAATATGCTGAAGTTCCAAGTCCCATTATCTCTAAATATTGTGATTTTTCTCTTTTATTTATGATCCCACCATGGCAGCATTATTGTTCTATGATCAAACTCAGATCAGGTACGTGGAGTTATTCGCATAATCCAATGTTAGCAGTAGCACTAAGACTAAGTATAAACAGATTTAGAGCCACTTGCAAATAATCAGAAGTCAAGATCCCACACACCCCAGGAACAGGGGAAAAGGAAACAGATCTGTTTTCAGGAGGGCTTGAGGTCACATTCCCATTGTTTCATGAGGAAACAAATGGTTTATTTTACAGTAATAGATAACAAAAGTTCATATTAAAAATGACAAATACAACCCTGGGAAAGAAGAAAACATACTGATAAAGGTAACCATGTTTTAGACAACCTCTCTAGAATATCACTTGGTATTCAAGAGCATTGGAGATCCATATTCACATTTATGACAACTTGTGACAAAACCTTTATTCTTGTACCCATCCTCTAATGTAACATATCTGATTTTAAAATGATTTCAATATATAATCCCTCTGCTAAGTCCCAGCATCATATCACCATCTTATATTGCTATAGTTCAGGAACATTGATTCTAAAGGCTGATACAGAATGTTCATAACCATGGGGAACTAAACAAGGAAGAAGAATGAATATGGAGAGTGAAATAGTTCTATACTAGGAATATTAAAAAGAACATCAGTGACTTCAAAAAGGGATAATACAAATACATAAGAAAGGTATCCCCCAAAAGACTACTGATTATCAATACCATCACTTAATGTTAATTTAATATGCTATATCAATCTTTAAACATTTGAAACATCTCATTTGAAGGAGCTCAACTTTCTCTGAATAACCATAGTCCTCCTTTGAATGACTTTTATGACTCCTTTTATGAGTAAGTCTGAATTAATTTGATTAACCCTATGGATGAACAATGGTTCCAACAGCTGTTTAATAAATGTTTGTTAAACAAGTAGTTATTAATGTATATTTTAGCTACACTTACATAATCACTAGACATTGCAAATTCTTTAAGTGTAGTGACATCCTACTCACATTGGTGACACTGGCAGTCCTTTAGCATCGTTGTTTGCTTATTTATGAATGGAGACCACTGTTATATTTGTAATAGATGACTGATTGCATTTGATATGAAAATGAAGAATGCAGATATAAATCCAAAACTATACAATTATTGAAAATTTACCTTTTAAAGACATCAAAGCCATAACATTCTAAACTCATCAGCTCAAATTTTTATATATATTGTGCAATGGTCATAATGATGTTTGTAGTTAAATTTAATGTTTCATTGGGAAAATAACAACTACACACTGATGTGTTGTTATATTCTTCCATACAAAAATTCTTCCATTTTTATTGTAGAAGAAAGCTCTATCATAGACTAGACTCATAAAATTATTGCCTATTACACTTCTTTTGACTTCTTTGAACTAAAAGCTTATAGCAGATTCTGAAATTTCCCTTGTTTAATTATTATCATTGAAATGCCCACAATGGAGTAAAGAGATATATCTTTGTAAGCTAAACAATGTTTTATATCTTTGTAAGCTAAACAATGTTTTAACTTTTTCTGTGGCTACTGAAACTGCCATGACAATGCTAATTCATGTTGAATTGTAACAACTTAAAGCTACCAAAAAAAAAAAATCCAACCAAGTGTACATGTGTTTTCCTAACAAGATATTTAAGAGCAACATTTTTATTATTAAATTAATAAGGTTTATTTTACTAACTGGGATCTTGAGAAAGTAGATTAATCTTTTTAGTCCGTATTGTACTTTTTCTGTTCAATTAGCTTTATTGCTGAAAGACTCACATGGGTCTCTGTTTTTTTTTTTTTTCTGCTATATCATCCTATGTCAAATTACAATGCTGGCAACACATCCAGCCCCTCAAATCTCAGGAAAGGTTTTGATGAACACCCATATGCTTCTAGAGCATCCTGTTAAAACCCTGCTCCTGCTCCTCTTTTATATAATATCTTAAATAATAGGTATCTGCCTATTTACAGGCCAGTCTCATTCTGGATGATACATTCTTTGAGAAGAAAAACTGTTTTATGTTATTCACAAGCATCAGTGCCATGGCATTATAAAATCATCAGTTTAGTTTTATTTATGTTCTTTTGCAAAGTTCTATTTTGTATTTGTATATGAATGTGATGCTTCATTAAGAAAAGCTAAAACTTGCACAGTCATATATACTAATGTCCAATTTTAAAGACATGGCAACTCGTATAACAGGGCTTAGACAATAGCTGTTTGCTTGTGAATGGACATGACATTTATTTTCCTAACACAGATGAATGCATTTCATAGAAGGTTTCAAAAAATTAAAAATTGGGCAAACTCTATGGTAAAAGAATTATTTCTAGACCAGATAAGGAGAGTGGCTATCTGGAAAACATGACAGAAGTATGCAGTGAGAAATACCATTTTATCTGTAAGAGCAAGGAAGATTCTATGAAAGGCCATCCCTTAAGAATCAAACTTATGCCATATGTCATTAGGATGGTATAATATCAAAATAATAGAATGCATCTTGAAATATATTTACCAAAAGTAAAAAGTGAGAACCGTGAGGATAGCTAAAAGTTACATGTAATTATGACACAAAGAAAAATCTGATCACCATACCCCTGGAGCAAAGAGGATGTCATAAAGGTGGACAATTCCTGGCCCAAAGGACTTACCTCACCTACATTTAATATTGCATACCAACATTCATTTGCTATGAACTGGCATCATATTGTCACTGAGATATTTTTGTCATTCTTATTTTATTTTTCCAAATAGATTTTCCTACAGGGGATATTTTTTCTTATTAATTGTATGCAGCTCAACACAAACAATATTTAAAAGACGAAGTTGAAAATAGGGTATCTATATTAAGTAAAGGCAATCATAAATATATACAAGTTGCCACAAAATTTTTAAATGATGGTGGCAGTTAAATTTTCCACATCAGAATGACGTTTGGTGAGTCTGTTCTCACCAACAACAGATGCCTTTGGGGGCACCAGATTGCCACCAACCATCAACCCTCAATCTCTGAGAAGATCACATTCATTCTGTATTGCAGTAAGTTGATATACTTCTTCTGTACATGTCATAACTGAAACTGGGAGCCTCCAGCCAAGCCTTTGAGCTATCTATGATCTCATTCCAACTCTTGGGAACTAGACCCAAGCAAAATTGTGATTGTAGAAATGTATGTCTAGTTATGTTATACCTTCATTTTCATTATGCCTCTCTGTCAACATCTTTATAGTGCAGTGCATAGAAACTACACATTTAAAAAACTATCCTCCAGGATTTAAATCATGCCTCCGTTACTTATCAGTATGTAACCTTGGATGTCTTATTTGAGGCATTGAACCTGAATTTCCTCTTCCTCATAGTGGTGATTATAATACTTCCCCACAAAATGGGAAATTGTAGAGGTAAGTAAAATAACCCGTGTAAAGTACCTAATAGCATGGCAAGCACACTGACATTCCTCAATAAATGAGAGCAGTGTCATTTACTTCCTAAAGATCTTACTGCTAGAGTTATCTGCCTTTCATGGGCTGCTCTCAAAGATGTGAAAGCTTCCAAATCACTAAGGGAACACAGAATAATAGACAGAGATGTACAGTCAAAATTTAAGATCACCACTTACTAGTTTTATCACATGAGATGAGATTTTTGAACCTCATCTCTTTATTTGCAAATTGGGGCTAACAGGATTATTATGAAGCCTAAATCCATGAATGCGTGTTAATCTCTGGGGGAAAAAAATGCTCAGTAAGCATCAGCTTCTCTTTCAGTTTCTGTCGTAGGACTATTTCAGTCACCCTTACTGTCCTTCAAGTGTCAAGTACATGTCAACTATATCTAGCATGGTTGGTCTCATGGCCTCCCTGACAGTGAAATTCTTGAAGTCTTACTTCTCTGCTGATCCCAGAGAAGGGCCCAGCATCACTGTGGACACATTTCTCCAGGTCACATGTACTAATAATAGGAGTTGGCAGAGAATTTTTAATGTCTATGCCCTTTCTATAGAATGATCAGAAACTTGACTTCAGTGAATGGACAGTTTAAATAAACAAGTGAAGCTAACTGCCCTCTGAAGGGCAACAGAGACTTGGCTTCAAGTGGTGGGATGCCAGGGCCATCTAGATTTGAGGGAGCCTGCACTTTCTAGGTGGTAGTAGGGGCCCAACTTCACAGGGTATTTGTGGCCATTCGAGAATGGGTGATATGGTCAGTTCATCCAAACGTTCAAGGGACGCTAACAGTTCTTCATTCTTAAATATGGATAGCTAATTTAAATGTAATACATTGTAGGACCAAGTAGATGAAACAGAAACTCATGACCTTGCAGCCATAAGCTGTTAAGTTTGAAAAGGAGAGAATCACTCAACTCTCTGGAACTCTAATCCTCGCAGCTCTGGGAACTTGAAATATCAACCTAAAAATTTTGAATTGTAACCCACGTCTTTAAAATAAAATATTTAAAAATTTCACTAAAAAATTCTGATGCCTTGGGGGCACTAGATTGTCACCAACTATTAACCCTCAATCTCTGAGAAGATCACATTCATTCTGTAGTAAGTTGTTTAAGGACAAAGCAAAGGAAGAAATATTTAGACCATCTTGATTACCTTATACAAATAAAAAAAAGGTAGGAGGATTGAAGGTTATCCACATTAAGACTTTTTTCCCCCCTCTGGTGATCTTGAATAAATATAATGTGCAATTTGTTATATAAAATAACTGGAAATAGGGGTAGAGGGTGGGGAACTATATTACCAAACAAACATAGGCATTGAATCCACTTTCCTGTGAGAAGTATTAAAGCAGAAAATGTAGGGGTGAATAGCTTAGCCCATTGAAAGATGAATCCTTTAAGATCAGCAAATTATATATATTTTTTCCAACTACAACCCTGATTCACAACATGGGGACTTGTGGCTCATCTGTCAGTACTTAGCTCTGTTTTTCCCTCTGCAGTCTCACCACAGGAGTTTTACAAGATGGAAAATTCACTTAGGCTACCTGCTCTAGATAAAAGTCTAGAATGGTGAACTCAAATCCCAAGAGCTTCTGGTACACACTTCAGTTCGACAGAGAAAAATTTTAACTGCACTTGAAAGAAAATGACCCTGGAAAATAGGTTAGCAAGGCAGCAGGAAGTGTGTGCCTCGATATGTTTTGAATTTCGAATTCTAAGTCCTCTTTACAAGCAGAAAATGCTGCTTTATGCCTCCAGCTAAAAGACAAAAATAAAACAGAACCCCACCACTCTCTTATCAAACTGCAAAACTCCCCCAAGAGGCTTGATCTGTGGAGATGCAAGTATGCATTATTTGTGCTTTAAAAAGATCATTTTGTAGAAAATCAAAACCTAACTATTTTGAACAACTTAGGGATAGGTTTTGCTTTTCAAATTAAACTATCCATAGGAAGGGGGCAAAAATAGTACCAATTCATACAATTTATAGATATTAAATTTTATAATTAACATGTCCCTATTATTATTTCCTTTTATGGATGGAAGAAAAATTGTAGTGTCTGTATGTTTTTATAGACCATGTAGTCTGCATGTTTAAACAGCGATTGAATTAGCAAGAATATATTTCTGTGGGGAAGTTAAATATCCCTCTTAAGTACACATATATTCCAAATATACACACAACTTGTCTTTGTGTACCTGCATATAAGATTTCCATTTTGAAATATATTTCTTATGGCAGAAAGGCAGATGAAAGATAGACAGAGAGACAGGCAGATAGGGACAGACATGGAGGAAGAGAAGAAGGAAGTAAATGTATTACTTATTAAAATGTTCCTGTTTACAGAAAGCTCAACTAAGAATTCTGCGCTGCTTTTATTATAGAGTATAAACATTGCTGATTAAAAACACTGTAATAGTAAATTTATCTGTTCATTAACCAATAATTAAAGCTGCATTCTTCAGGTAAGCGTGGGTGAGGGGGGATAAGATTGTGTGTGGGAGCCCCCACGGCATTAAATACAGGCTGATACATCTAACCCAGATTTCTTATTTCCATCTTAAACTGGACTGTAATTTATTTATTTTGTTTTAATGCCAAATTGATGTTTAATGAGTCGTTGTAATTTTACTTTAAATAAACCTCTTTGTGTAAGAAAAATACTTATTCACTGCCTTTGATCTAAACAATGCTAAATGTTCTTTGATAAAAAGGCATTTCCACAAATTGAAAAATTGCAGGGAAATTTGCTTTTGAACACTTTTGCATCATATATCCAGATATAGGTAGAAACAAGCTTCCTTTATTAAATTCAATGCAATATGTCTTTAAAGATCCTCTAAGTGTGGACAATAAGTGCTCATTCTAGACAGATGTATGAATTCTTCAAAGAAACTAGCTTTTTAATGATTAAAAGTAATTATTGCTATGGTAGGAAAGTGATTTTTTCCAATCCCCAAAATAACGGAATGCTGGTTGGTTTCCACCCACCCCAATCCAAAATTTATGACAAATACTTCATCCTATTGTGGTATGAAATCTGAGCTTCTTCCACACCAGTCCTCTCACTTGTGAACCACTTTAGCTATCCAAGGAAACACTATGTGTAGGGTCTGGAACAAGCAGGGTTCATAAGACAGAAAAAAAACCCCAACACCAGGTATGCACATACATATATCCATACCAGGTGTTTGTAGGGGGCAGGATCCAGCTTCTTACTTCCTCACCTATTCCCACCTGACACTGGCTCTCTGTAGCACCCATGACAGTGATGCTTCACATCTGGATTCAGGAAGCACCTTCAATTAGTGAAAAAAACTTCATAAACACATTTTCCCTATGCATGAGAAAAGGAATGAAAACTTAATCCTGTCTGAATTGCTTACAAATAGGAAAGTCCTTATTTATATAACTGTCTAAACTACATTAAAACTCGTACCCCAATCCCATGTCTTGACTAACTCTAAATAGAAGTATGATAAACTTACTTCTACAACATGCCTGGACCCACTAGATTTTAGAAAGAGAAAGACACAAAAATGCAGACATAGAAGTTATGTCTACAAAAAACAGATCCAGACTATTCTAACACAAAGAAATTAAAAAAAAAAAACAAAAAACTGGTCTGTTCATTCACAGCAAGAAGATGTTTCCAGCTGATGTGTTTGATTGAGCTAACTGATAAGTTTTATTGCTCTCACGTAGACAATGAAACAAACGCCTAATGGGGAAAATTGCATGGAGTCTAACTTGGAAGCAAAGTTGGCCTCTGGCTGGTGAATGTGTCCAGCTGAGAAAACTAGTTTCAATCCTCTAGAAGGTCGAAAATGTAAAGCAGGAAAGAAAGACAGAAGACGGATATTTCATTAAGATAGATGAACTCAAAAAGAGCGGTGATGCAGAGAAAGTTAATAAGGGAAGTGGAGAATAAGTGGCGTTGCAATTATTGCCAGTATAAAGCACATTGCTCAGGGTCCCATCAATCCTTTCAGGTTCAGTCCCCCATGCTTAACAAGATGATCTGCCTGGCTCTGTGCACATGCATTTCGTCCCACTCTCTTCACTTATTTCCTCTTCAACTAAAAGGTGCTTTCAATGCAGAGTTAAGGCTTTTGGCCAAAATCATTCTACTATCAGAACACCATTCTTAAGGCATCTTTTGAATGTTTTTCAAAAATAAAAACCAAAAAACAAAAAAGAAGATTATTTACTAGGACTAAGGAACATATTTATAATGCTTCAACTACAGTCCTATCCAGTTTCACTCTTGCTGTAGAACTAATATTTTTAGACAAAGTAAAAATGAATATATATTATCCATAACACAACATTAAGTAAAAATACATTATTTTCCCTTTTTATCAATCCCAATACCCAATACCCACTTGGTTTTTTTTTATGACATTTTTCTTTATTGTCACTGACATAGACATTCCCTTTTTGAAGTCATGTAAGGATTTTTTTCCACTCTCACTTTTTTTTTTTTTTGGATTCAGAGTCTCACTCTGTTGCCCCAGGCTAGAGGGCAGTGGCATGCTCACGGCCACCACCATGCCACTAATTTTTCTAGATTTATTGTAGAGATTCAGTCTCGCCAAGTTGTCCAGGCTGGTCTCAAACCCGTGGGCTCAAGCAATCCTCTCACCTTGGTCTCTCAAGGTGCTGGGATTATAGGCGTTAGCCACAGCACCTGGTCATCACTTTTTAAATCTATGCTACTTTTATCTATCTAACATAATGAAGATATTTCTGTGATCTTAGTACAAAACAAGCAATCAAAAAATATATAAGCTCTGTGGATTTGCTGTCATCAGATGAGAAACAAAATGAAATTACTGAGTTACCTCAGGTATTGAATGTGTGCTCTCTCTTATTCATACTTTCTCCATCTCAAAAAATGGGAACAATTATAATTTCTTCATGGGATGCTATGAAAATTAACATACCTATTGTGAATAAGGAATAGCGTGTTCAGCCAATAGTAAGCATTCATTAAAGTGCTTTTATTATTTCTATGGCTACTCAGTAACAATACGAAGTTTCTGATATTGATCTACTACATTCAGAATTTAGATTTGCTCCTTTTTAAACAAAGTGAAAATAGCTACGACTTATTGTTATCAAATAACTAACACTTTCTCTCTTTAAATAAAAATCCCCAACCACATGTCACCCTTCCAAGCTTCTGTATCTTCTCCTCCCTTTGAGAATCTATCTTGAAAAAATTATCATCATTCCTTCTCTGTTTTTTCACAACTTCCTGTTCCATCGTCTATCTGCCATCTGGATTCCACCGCTTTCCTGAAATTTATCTCATAATAGTCTTTTTACCAAATTGAATTAATTCTCCAGTTTTTACTTGTCTTTTATTTTGGCAACACTTGACACTTGGACTCTTTCCTTTTGTTGACCTTTGATAACCCTCTTTCCATTTCACCCCATTTCTCTGTCCACCTCTGAATACACAACATTGCAGTCTTGCTTCTGCGCATAATTTTTAAATGTTGCTGTTAATTCCCCGAAGTTGGTGTTTCTCTCCTGTGTCCCCTTCTCTTGTCTCATAATTTCTTGTAAGCAAGGGTTCAAATACCACTCATTAACAATTACCACTGATAGCCCTCAAATTTCTGTCTAAATTACTAAACTACTAAATTCTGTCTAAATTACTGTCTAAAGACAGCAAAAAAATCCTTTATTGTGCTGGACCTCTCAACTTGGATATACCCCAGATGCTTCAGTATCAACATGTCCAAAACTGAATCCATGCTTCCTAGCCTCCTCTCTGCATATGTTCACTAGCTCAGAAAAGGGAAGTAGTATCTGCTCAATTGCTCAGGCAAGGCCTGGAAGACATCTTTGAATCAACCTTCTCACTCCAACACAGCACACAATCGGATATCAAATGCTGTTTACTTTAAATATCTCTTGTTTTTTCTTTTTCTTTATCTCACTGCCATTATATTAGTGCAGGTAATGTTATTTCTTAAATTCTTACTTTGCCATTTCTCAACTTACCCTCCATATACTGAAAGAGATCATGCTAGGATCACTAAGATGAAAAAAGCTATCACGGAAGTTAATCGTCAAACCAAAATTGCTTAGAATTCCATTTTCACCATTGTAGTTGTATAAGCCTTTGCAAATAATTTATTTCTTTATATCTCAGTTCCTTCAGCTATAAAATGAAGACCAATAATATGTTGTGATGAATAAATGAGATATTGTATGTGAAGTACCTCACACGCAATAACTGTTTAACATTAAACAACTGTTTCTTATTATCATTATTTGTACATTTGAATAGATCAACTCTTCACATTAAAAACATCAGTGTGTTCCCACTAAGATGTCTACATTTTCTTAGTTTATAATTTACCTCTTAATAACATGACCCTTTAATAACGTATTCATTTTGATCTATGCAGTAGCCATATTTAAATTTTTTGAAGTCCTTGAAAGTGCCACTCATTCACCCCAAGTCTTTAAACATGCTATTGTATTTTTTCTGATTCACCTTACTTCTCATCTTTGCCAATTAAATTCTACTAAATTTACAACTTGTAGATCTCACCTTTAACGTGTTCATGATAGGCAACATTTGCTGTATAATTATTTTGTGCCAGACACTGAGTAAAGATTTACACAATTTTATTTTTAAGTTTTTCAAAACAATGTCATGAGGGAGAAACATTTTTCTGACAAATAGATACCCTGCCTATGACACCTTTTGGTACCCTATACTTAACAAAATAGCAGAGGCTTGCTTTATTTTCTTCCCAGTTCTACTGTGAAGTCCATGAGGACAAAAACTTGTGTATTTAAAATAAACTTGTACATTCATGTTATTATCCCTTAATTAAACAATTGTGGCACATAATAATCACTCAGTACATGTTTGTTGAGGAATGACTGCATAAGTGAATGAACTACTACCTCCCAGTACTGTGTGGAGTACAGTGCTTTCCTTAGTCACTATGAGTTAGACAGTAAAATCCCTGTTTTGTGGATGAGGAAACTGAGTTTTAGAGAGGTCATCTAGTTATCGCCCAATATCCATAGTAATAGTCAGAGACAGTACTCATTTTTAGAAATTGTGAGACCCAAAGTTCTGCCTAGAAATGTTATTTTTAAAAATATAAACATCTGAATAACGAATCCTTTTAATGGGATCATTCAGACTAAAGTAAGTAAAGGTACTCATCACAAAGGGTCAGTGGCTGTGACTGACCCAGAGCAATCTATCCACAGGTCAGCAGCCAATGGTCTATTCAGTACACAACTGCTCAGTGACTACGAAATGGGTTGTTAAAGTAAATAGATTATAGGTCAAATCCAGACTACAGGGACTATATCCTAACAAACCAGGTTAAGCAAAAACAGATCTCTAGTGTTAGCCACTTTTCATTTAATTTATAATAATCACTGGCATTAAATTAATTTGTTATGCCTGCCATATTCTATTAGAATTAAAGTTAGCAATACCAGAAGCTCTTTTTAAGGTCATCATTTATAAGTAAATATTATACAGATCACCTGTAATCAAGAGTTGTTATTTTGGAGGAAAAAGGATAAAAAAATTAAGCTAAGGTAACATCATTTCTGTTCAGTTTATGGGATGTGCTCTCATTACTTCTCTTGGGAACCTATTTCCATCATCTTTAAAACTATTTCAAAGTCAAGGTTAAAAGGAAGGAAAAAGAGAAGTAGAACAGAAAGGCAAATATTGATTGCAGTGTAGACTTAAAACTATAGTTTGCCAAAAAATCCATGATCTGCATTTCAGGCACCCTTGAAAACTCTAAACAAAAATTTATTTATTTATAGTCAATTAGTCACTTACATTATAAGTTCTTGCAAGTCATCAAGTGATCAGTAGATATCATTTCTTAGAAAATTTTCTACAAAATTTATTTGCCTACGAAGGTATATGAGAGAGCTAATGAATATTTGATTTAAGCATGAACTATTGATATGCTTCTTAACAATATATAATATTTTCTAGTCAGTTTATTTCCTTATTATGGATAATTTCTTCTATATTATTATTAATTGAAAATGAAAGAATAGGCTGATATAGGGTTTGACGCCTACAAACTTTAATTCATAAGCACAACGTGTGCTGTGTCATTAGTACCGATTTTGGGGAACTTTTTTTTTTACAGTTACACCATTTTATCAGTATTCTGATTTATTCTGTATCTCCAAATCTGCCAGTGAAGCTTACTGTTGGGCTCCTGCACGGCTCACTGAAAGACATGGTTGTGCTATTATTATTACAGGATGCCTCCAACTCCAAGAGTCACTTTTATTAAATCGACTCATCACATTATTTATGTCTTCAAGTTCCCTAATTCACTTTTTGTCATTGATTTTTAGATTCGACTCTGCATAGCCTATGCCCATTTCAAATAACTCTTCAGAATTCCCGGGTTGGTCTTCCTGAGTGGAGTCGACTTTGTGAGCGGCCCCTATGTCTTGTGTCATTGTGATTACCCCCTGGGCTTTTCTATCTATTGCTCCTTCTACCTTCAGAATTAATAGATTGGAAAGATTAGGTCAATTGGCATTTCTGAGGCAAGTCTGAATTAATTTTCTTTGGCTTGTCTTGTTGAATTTCACACTCCCTGAACATTTCTCACTGATAAGCAGATTATGATGCTGGCTCATGCTCAGGGAGAGCAACTCCAAATGTGTTTACAGAGTTGTATTGTTACCTTTTAGCACCATCAACCGCAATGAACATTATCGTTTATAAAGTTAAAGCTCTTCATTTTAAATCTGTGTCAAGAGGCTAATATAACTGTGATTTTAATTACTAAAAATCAATTTCAAATTAATGTGAAATTTAACAGTGGGAGGTGTGTAGGAACCCAAAGACAATCAGCTTGGCCTTTACCTTAAGTGCTATCCTCTGTAAAAGACATTAACATAATGCTGGTTTTCTAGATCAGTGGCTTTCAAACTAGGGTCTATGAAAAGCTTAAGTCAAAAGAGGAGTTCCTGGGGATTTATTATTGAAATTTAAGTCATGGTAAGTCAAACTTGCAAATAGTGCAAATATTTTTTTTTCAACTTTCTACTTAAAACAGCTGCATAGGGAGAATAATCATAAGAAGCCATTGGTTTCAGTATTTAGGAAATCACTGGTGTCATTAAGCAGAGCAATTTCTTAAGTTGTGGAGGAAATTCATGTCCTAGGAGGTTTAGGGAAGAGAGAAGAGAGAAATGGGTAGAAAAACCACATAGACCCTTTTCAAACATGTTTGTGAAGTGAATATCAAGACAACTAGAAAGCACAGAAGGTTAAAATATTTTTTATCTTATTAGTGATATAGCATTTGATTCCTTCACAAATAACAGTGTAATGGAGGCAAGTATAAAATTCAGTATAAATATCCTAAAAATGGTGATGATCACCATGGGTGCTATTTCCATAAGTGGGTGTAAAATCAAAGCAAAGTGGGTAAACCTTGGAAAGGAGGAGGGACAATGTATTTAAGCTGTTTATTTTAAAGTCACCAAAGAGACATAGAAGTGATTGTCAGTACAGGGAATGAAAAAACTACCACAAAAGGGCTTCTGCGGTCATTCTTCTCAAGACACAGCAACATGTATCTTCCAGTGGTCTTCTCTGTCTTCTAACACTCATGAGCCCTCAGAGCATTGTATCAGCTAATCACTCCCCTTTTCAGAAACACCTTCTGTTTCTAGGATCCCCAGGTCCCCAGTTTGTCCCTCAATTGATTGACTACTTTCTCCTTGTGTAATTTGGTGGTTACTCTCTTCCTGCCTCTGAATGTGGGCGTGTCTCAAAACTCAGTTCTTTTATCTCTTCTTACATATGCTATCTATCCATGTTTATATCTAATTTCAGGGCATTAAGACAAAACAATGAAAGGTTTCAAATCTATATCACCAGACACAATCTATTTGCCTCAAAAGACTCATAAATTAAATTGCCTCCATAATGTTTCTAGTTAGATGTCTAATAGGCATTTTAAGGTCTTCCTGTCTATAATAAGACTCTTGCTGGGCGTGGTGGCTACCACCTGTTATCTCAGCACTTTGCGGGGATGAGGTGGGAGGATTGCTTGAGCCCAGGAGTTTGAGACTAGCCTGGGAACATGATGAGATTTTGCTGCCACAAAAATAAATAAATAAATACAAATGTACATACATACATACATAAAAGTTAACCGGCATGGAGGTGCATGTTTGTAGGCCTGTGGTCCTAGCTACTTGGGAGGCTGAGGAGGCAGATTTACTTCAGCCTAGAAGTTCAATGCTGTGGTGAACCATGATTGTGCCACTGTATTCCAGCCTGGGCCACAGAATGGGACCCCAACTCAAAAAAAAAAAAAAAAAAAAAGGATGACTGGGTGAGAGTGCCTACGAGGCAGATAATATAAAAACAAGCATCAGCAAGTCAGAGAGATAAACCGACATATAAATCAAGGCTCCATCTTTCCTATGTAAGTTTTGTTACTTAAATTTGGTGAGCTTTAATTGCATCACTTTGTACATTATGCCCTTTCTTTTTCAAAACTCAAAGAATAAAAAATAAAAATAAGACAGGAAGTTTGAGGTAAAGGATCAGTGTTGTTTAATTCTGTTCTAGTTCTGAACCATGTTTGCCTTTCGACCATGCAGTCACCTTACTTGCTCTCCATTCAGATCTTTACTCATGTGTAGAAGTACAAGCTTTCAAAACTAAGATGTGTGCAGGTGAGGGGTGTTGACACATTGTAAGTGACAATTCTACCTGCAAAATGAACCTCTCTTGTGTTATCTGAGAAAGCAATCTTATGATCTTGTCAAATAAACCCATGAATTTTGCAAATAGCGCAAAATTCCACTTCTTTTCCACTTATTTAGCATGACCTTTTCTGACCTATCCAAAGGTTATTTATCCTTCAAACCTCACCCTAACACATTCCTTTTTGGTCTTTTCAGTGGACTGCAATAACTCCTACAGAATCTTTGTGCTACATAGCAAGACCCATTTAGCACTTGTCACCTACCACCTTCTATGATAATTATGTGTCCACTCAGCTCACATATCTCCTGGCAAATGTTTTGAGAGCAGTGAATGGATGTCACACCAATTTTTGATCCATTAAAGAGACTGGCAATTAAAATACTTATATAATTTGCAGTCCATTAAAAGGAAAGAAAACACCATCAACAACAAGTATATTATGTTATGTTATATTCTCACATTACTTTTTCTTTAACAATATCTATGCAATGTAGATTTCTGCTCTCATTGCTTAATATTGGGTATTCCTTCATTTTATTTGTGTAGTGGGGAATAGTAAAAAAAATCAGTACTGTGTATGAGGAATATAAAATAAGCTAAATATTAAGTATTCCATATTTTTGCACAGAACTCAACAAAATAAATTAACGTTGAGCTAGTATTATAACAAATAACTACTTACAATAAGTCTTCCTAAAATATAAGGCCATGAGTTACTTTGTGTAATATACATAATAGATTTCTTAAGAAGAATGTGGTGACATTTTAAAAATTCCTATTTTAACCTTTTATTTTACTCTGAAAATCCAATGAAGCTCTGCTATGAGGTTGAAAATGTATTAACCTCTTTCTGACCCAGAAATAAGTTAATTGGTTAAGCTAAAAGTAAATGTTTATTAAATGCATTAGGCTTCATAATTAACGATAAGGCTTTGGCACATAAGTTGATATAGTATTTTTTTCCAAATTATGAGATTAAAAATAGTTGAATGTATGAAAGATTTCAAACCAGAAAGCATTAGCTAAAATGACAGGAGGAAATATTTCTCAAGTAAATTATATGAGATGGCTAAAATTAGAACTAGGAAAAGAGGCTGAATATAGATTAACAGATAATATCTTGGGTGTGGAGGGCAGATGGACTGTCATGAATCAGGATTATAGCCCCCTTGTGACAATATATTAATATTTAAATATGCAGCATATGTTACAAATAATCACAATGCACAAAATAAGTATGCATTACAATATGCTTCATGATAGGCTAGAAAATCTTTACACATGAAAGATTCAATCTGTAACATGAAGCTAACAATCCGGAGTTAATAAAAGCAACATCAATCATTTGAGATGTTTAATTTTTCTCAGGTGTTCAATCTACTATTCTTAAGGCTTTTAAAGACAAGATACTGGGTTCATATATTCCAAATCTTCAGGGAAAAAATAATTCCTTTACTCAGCATTATAGGAACCCTCTACTATTGATGCTCTTCAGTTAGCTGGAAACATATTTAATAAGCATTTACGGTTTTTCAAAAGTTAAAACTTATTCTGTTGTAAAGGAAAATATAAGCATGGTACTAATAAATATAAAAAGAATTTGCTGTTGAAAAGAATTTTACATCTCATTCTCTCTTGAATTCTAAAAATATATATATTTAATAATAATATGGATCTTGATGGATGAGGACAATCGAAAATAACATATGTTGACTCACCTTTGAGTATGTTGAGCAATTCTGAAATTGAAAACTCATGACTTGATTGTTTTATATAATAGGAAAGCATAAGTTCATTTCAGAAATCAAAAAAATTATGTAGAATACTAGGAAAATCTACAGACATATAAAACATATTACATTTAAATATTGCTTCTTAAACCTTAATGTGTATTCTGATCACCTGGAAATCTTGTTGAAATGCAGATTCCTGATTCAGTCGGTGTGGGGAGTTTGCTTTTCCAACAAGCTCCCAGGTCATGCAATACTTCTGGTTCATGAACAGACTGCATTTGGGTAGCAAGACCTTAAATTGAATTAGTTAATTTTTAATAATCTGCCATAAGAAAAAAAGATTAGGATGAATGGAGGAAACAGGAAAGGTAAAGTTATTTTCTTCTGTTGAAAGATCAGCTGAATGATAACTCTATTTAATGTGTAATTAGTTATATATACTAATGTTTATTTTATAACATGTTGGTTTGCTATGCCCTTAAAATAAATATACACATAAGCTGCCCATTAAACTTCAGACATAGAAAAGTCATGGGTTTTGAAAGACTCATCTGCTAAAGTCTGCACAAAAGGCAATACTGTGAAGCAAAAACGGAAATATTAAGACCATTTTCAATGGGTCTTAAAAGAGAGGGAACCATCAATAATTTTAACAGCAATTTACAAGAATTTTTGTTTGTTCGTTTGTTTCAATTTATGTGGACCCAAGTACTTTCAACATTTTTCCTCTAAACTTTTCAATACAAATGCAGCAAGCATCTGTCTTTCTCTGTACTGTGTTTTACTGTGTTTTATATCTAACCTATCCCCCACAGGCATCAAAGCTGAACATGATGGTCATGCTGTTCCATGAAGCCCTGAAAGACAAACAAAAGAACAAACACAACCCAACGACTTAAAACTTGGAGCCAAGGGAGCTCTCCAGGTTGCAGGATGCCTCTCTGATCCTCCTAGTAAATATAAAAGCCTCTTTCTTCAGTAACTGAAAACAATCATAACTGTCTTTCCTCGTGTCTTGTAAAACCTCTGGGGATAGAGGAGAGACGCAGAGTATAGAAATATGCACCAATGTGTCCGCGAATGGATTTGATTTACACAGTTTGGCTCGTTGTAACCTGTGACAATAGATAATGGATTTCCTTATATATAGTTTATTTTTTCTGCAGAAGACCCTAAATGGTATAGGTATAAAATTATGTTTTTGTAAAGTACAAGTGATCAAATAATACTTATTGAGCTGCAACATAGATTTTATATAACTTTGTACCTAAATGTGCATAACAGAAACATCATCACATGTATGTATTTATTGATTATAATTCAGTTTAGAAGTCACATCTACTTTTATTTTTTGATATAGATGAAGAGAAAATGCAGCTATATCCACTATATATAAGTTTTAAAGGCAATATTCTTGAGATGAGAAAGTGCATTTCTTTTTCTAAAATTTTAATTATTATGAATGCATAATACATATGTATGAAGTAAATGTAATATTTTGACATAAGCAAACAATGTGCAATTATTAAATAGAAGAAACTGGGAAATCCATCACCTTGAACATGTTTGATTTCTTTGTGTTAGAAACATTGCAATTTCACTCTTTCAGAAATTTTGAAATATGCAATAAATTATTTTTAACTATGGCTGTCCTATTGTGCTACTGAACACTAGATCTTATTCCCTCTAGTGAATTTTAAGAGGAAAATTGAACTGTAAAAGTTACATTAAAAACATACAGCTATAAAGCCAAGACCGTTTATATGTTATGGTTTACTAGTAAAGTTAAATATTAAGGAGAAATGCAGGAAAAACAGTGTCTTATGTGTGTCATACCAATTTCTATGCATCTATGTAAGATTTCTAAGTTTACTGGGATGTTAGGTCATTTACTTTGCTGTGCCAGCAATGCAGTACCACGATTATTATAAAATATATTATTTTTTTCATAAATACTCAACCCTCTCAATTCCTATCACTTAAACTTTGTCTAAATCTTCACCAAACCTGAAAATATGAAGCAAATAAAATACTTTTCTAAAAGATTCTGGGTTTTTTTTATCATGACAATGCTGTTATCTGTGAAATCATAAACAAATTATCTTAATTAAAATATTTTAATTGGCAAAGGAAATATAATTCTTTATGTAATCTTGTATAGTAACACTAATTCGATTTTACTAACATGAATTACCTGCTAACTTTAATAAGCTATTTGTCCATAAAGAAATGTATTTTTTCTTGTAATGAAATATTTGAAATCACCTGTACCTGCATGTTTATTGCAGCACAATTGACAATTGCAAAATGTGAGATCAACCTAAATGCCCATCAACTAATCAGTGGATAAAAAAAGTGATACATAAACAACCATAGTATATATACAATTCTATTCAACCATTAAAACAAGAACAAAATAATGTCTTTTGCAGTAACTTGGACAGAATTGGAGGCCATTATCCTAAGTTAAGTAATTCAGGAACAAAAAACCAAATACTGCATGTTCTCATAAGTGGGAGTTAATCTGTGGGTTTGCCAAGACATAGAGAATGGTACGATGGACATTGGGAACTCAGAAACGGGAGGATGGAAGGGAGGAAGGGTGAAAACCACCCATTGGGTACACTGTGCACCAGTGGGGGTGATGAGTACACTTAAAGCCTAGACTTCTGCCACTATACAATATGTTCATGTATCCAAAAACCATTTGTACCCCCAAAATTATTGCAATTAAAAAAATAAAATCACATTTGCAAAAAAGAAAAAAATCTAATGACATGCCCTGGAAATCTTAGACTTTACTGATGAATAAAATTTTGGGAAATGAGCTTTATGCTTTCAATTTTGTAATATCTATATCTATAACTGCATGCGAATAATTTCACCAAAAACCAGAAAGTATTCATTCAAAAGTAGACATTAACTTTTGCTTAAGATTTTGGATTTTAATACTTATTCACTAAGTATATTTATTGAACACCTATTATATGTCAATCGCTGTAGACCTGTCCATTGAACGCAGACACATGCAACTATTAAATAGCTGAAATGTGGCTAGAGTGCCTGAAGAAATATTTACTCATTATTTTCTATTTTAATTAAACTTAAATTGTCATATGCAGTTGGTGTCTACTGCTTTGGACAGCATAGCAGTTATAGGCAACAGGGATAGAGCTTAATTGTAAATAAAAAAACCTGCCTGATAATGTTTATTCCAATTACCATAAAATATAAAAATATATACAATTTAAAAAATGTACAATAAGGTAGTGATAAGTGTTATGAAGAGAAATAGAGATAGGCAGATAAAAACTTAAAAGGATAGGAAGCATGGAAGAGACAGTCCTAAAGAGAGCCAGAATGGAGTGAGAGAGGAAGCCGTATGACGATCTAGAAAAGATCCTGCCAGGTAAAGACAGAAACTTAGCAGGGAAAAAAAGATGTTACTAAGCAAATGCTTCAAGGAAAAAGTGACTCGTCTTCAAGAAAAAAATGTGATGTTTCAATTTACTTTTATAAATACAAGCAGTGGGTGTAGTTTTTAAAAAAATGAAAAATATTCTTAAAATAAAATTATTATACAACTTTAGATAATCTAACAAAGGTACATCAAATATTTATGCCCTTCTTGACATTAAAGTTGATCAGTGGAAAGCTTACTTGCCAATCTCATAAGGCTTACAATATTTAAACAGTTTTAGCAGGTTCTCATAGAATTTTATATATGCAAGAATCTTGAAAATTCTACCCTAAATTTCTGATTGTACAAATAAAGACAGAGGCTAAAATATAATACTTGATTCTTGTCGCCAGCACTTTGACATTCAGTCCCCCTTAATATACTATGTGCTGTGTCTCATATCTCTAATGCAGCAAAACATTAGACAGGTAAAATACATGACAGGCAAAGACACCAATTATGAACAGAAAATCAATGCTTGTTAATTAATGTATGAATAGTTGTCGGGCTAATTTCTACTTTTTCAAAATCTGAGACTTCTAGACGTCTTTAAAGTAAGTTTACCTAGACTTCAATACTTTTAATTAAGAGGGAATGTTTTGTTTTGTTTATGATTAATTCAAGATACAGAGGATACTGTGTAATTACTAGATTATTTTGAGAAAGGTAAACTAGCAAATTGAATAATGTACTTTCCAATGTAGAACTTTGGATTTATACTTTGAAAATGCTAGGTGATCCCAATCCAGTGAAGAGCTGTTAATGTAAATTAGCAATTAAATTGTAGACTAGAAAAGGGCTCAATTACACTAGTAATACAGATTTGTTAACAGGGGTTTTTTAAAAACTAAAAAATTTTACTCCTTAGAATTCAAATTTTCTGTAATCTTAAATGACATTTTTTCAAAATGGCAAAATCTCTTTTATCTATCTGCCAGATAGAATATACATAGCCTTTTTAGTGTTCTATGTCCCTTAAGTTCTTGATCTTTCTAGGTAGTATTTTAAAATGAAAGCTAAGCTTTCATTTGATCTTTTTTATGGACAAGTAGACAATAGGAAAAAGTAGTGATGTCTGTCTTCCATCTTACTGAAAAACACTAGCAAATGATTGCTGAAGAAGTTCTCAAGGTCATGACCTGCACTCTACTTATGTGCAATCTCCTAAGACTGAATTTCTCAAAGCACTGAAGTATATTTTTGATACTTGACTATCGATTCATACTTTAATGAATACCTTGAAAGCTCCCCTTTTTAAAAAAATTCAATGCACTCTCTGAGCTTTTAAACTTTACTAAAGGGTAAATCCTAATTCTGAAAATAATACATATATATTCTTACCACATTATTTTATAATAACTCATTCATTTGGTTCATTTTTTTGTCTAGAATACAAATTCCTTGGAGAATGTACATACCTTGAAAATAAAAATTCCTGGAAAATAGGGAGAATATCTTCATTTTGTTGACCTCATATTTTAGCATGCAGTAGGTTCTCAATAAATCCTTGATAAGTATTTGAATGAATTTGAAGACTCATGCCCCTCTCCTGTTCTCCATCTTGAATTGCTTTGTAATGACTATAACTGTTTCAACACCTTTGGAGGAAAATAATATATAATCTCAAAGCTAGCACCTTCCCACATTTCAACTTGAAAATAACAAAAACACCTAGAAAGTTCTCGTGTGCTCACTGCAATCTAGCACCAGACTACCATGTTAGGCATTTCTCTAACCACTTTCCTGCACAAACCTTTGCCCTGTCAAACCATTAGCATCTTCATCTGGACTTGCCTTGCATTTTCTGCATACTATTCCCTCTCTTCTATATGTTCTGTCTCAAGATCCTCCCGAGAGCATTTTCTTCCTTCTGTTAAAACTGTGCTAATCCTCTTTCAAGAAACTGTATAAAAGAGAGAAATTGAATGAAGTCAGAAATGAGGGATTCTTGCTAGGATCGAGTCATTTGCTTTCAATGTGATCCTAGACAAGTCATTTTACTACTATGATTTCTCACCTGTAAAAGTTGGAGCAAATTAATGCATTAATTAGCTAAATTTAGCCATTCCTAATGTATATATATTTCAAAACAAGTTGTACATGACAAACATATACACCATTAATTTGTCGATTAAAATTAATTTGAATAATTGCAGGTGAATCAATCTATAACTAAAAGAATTGCTTAAAGAATTAAAAAGAAATTAACACTCTTCTTAGTACATATTAAGAATGTAACACATATTCTGCTTCCACCATGCACTTCATTCTTAACATTAATGTTGCCAGTGTTAAGATGTGGGAAAAATATCTGATGTTCCAAACCTATTATTTATTTGTGAATAATTGAGTGAATAAGGGTTAAAATTATATAAAAAACAAAAAGTTCAAGTAAGTATAAGTTATTATTGACTTAAACTTTATTTGAGATATTTCTCTCAAGGTTCAATCCCTTTTATGAAGATTTTTCTGACCATCCAAGTTAGAAATAAAAGTTTTCATTACTATAGCACTTCTTGGCTGCATATATATTGCCTTAGATTATAAATATATAATCCATGGGTTTATAAGTAGTTTTATAAAATCGTTTTAAGATTGTTGGATTTCAAATGACAAGGACATATTCATTCTGACTTAACAAAAATGAATTCAAAACTAGAGGGGTGGTGTTAGAAATGTATTTGAAGGGCCCTGGGCTATCTCATAAAATAGAAGGAAGATTGAATAACTAAGCACTGGTGGATAAACTCAGAAAAGTGGAAGTCCTAGTGAATGGAGCAGATTCCTCAAGAGATGTGGATAAAATAATACAGGTAATCTATGAAAAGGATAGTCCTTTTCCTACATTTATCTGCAAAACTGCACCTTTTCAAATCATTCAATTTAAACACTTGGTCTGTTGAATCATCGCCAGAAGCATACATAACTTCCCTGTTTTTATATTTTTTAAAGGTTCAGATACGATTTTATTATCTTTCAACAAACAGCAGAAAAGAAAAATTATTTATCAAGAAACATCCCACTGACCAATTCTTTTGTCAAACACCTCAGTCCTGTTGCTCCTTCCTCTACCTCTCAATACCTAATAGTTTTTGTAAAATCTAGAAAGATAAATTGGAAATATGTACATGAAACCCCAATTATAGCACAAGGTATTATTGCTATGCCCACAAGTAGCTGACTAAAGTCATATTTGTTTGTAAACAAACATATATCCAGTGACATGCTACACATTTACTATACCCAGGGTGAATTTTTTCAACCTAGAGAAATAAAGTTGTCTGACAAGCCAAGTAAATCCCATGCCAAAGAGGACAGTATCCTAAGACCTTCCCTTTTCTTGAAGGGAAGATCTTGGTCACTCTATATGAGGATTTGTGCTGTGTGCTGCAGGAGAATAAAATACATTCATACACACACACACACACACATACACACACACAGAGAGAGAGAGAGAGAGAGAGAGAGAGAGAGAGAGAGAGAGAGAGAGAGAGAGAGAGAGAGAGTGTCTCTCTGGCACTCTTCTCTTATAACTACATTACTTCCAGTCACACAATGTTTTTTGCAGTCTTTTATCTATTTTTCCTTTAGTCAGGTTTCATTGTATTTAACACAATAAAATAAGTTCAGGAAAGTAAGCACACTATCTCAAATCTTGTATGGAGTTAAGAAATTAATATCAGCCGGGCTCGGTGGCTCAGCCTGTAATTCTGTGCCTTTGGGAGACTGAGGTGAGTGGATTGCCTGAGCCCGCGGGTTCGAGACCCGTCTGGGCAGCTTGGCGAGACCTCATCTCTACAATGAATCAGAAATCAGCGGCGTGGTAGCGCGCGCCTGTAATTCCGGCTACTCGGAAGGCTGAGGCGGAAGGATCCCCGGAGCCCAGAAGGTCGAGGCTGCGGTGGCCGGGGGCGGCCACTGCACTCCAGTCTGGGCGACAGAGTGAGACTCCAACTCAAAAAAAAAAAGAAAGAAATTAATATGAATCCCAATTAGACTGCCTATCTGCTAAACTCTAAACACATGTGTTTTCCTAAAAGAAATAAGTCATATAAATAAAGGGCACACTACCACCCATTGGAAAACATGTCCACTACCAAAGGGAGAGAAGGGCTCACTAGACGCCCAAATTCACCTGTATGCAATTTACTTTTGTAGCAAATCCTCATATGTGCCCTACAACTCTAAAATAATAAATAAATGCCTTATGTAAAACCGACTTTACTGCAGATTACCTTGGATATATATTCTTAATCACTGCCTTCTAAGGGAAGGGGAGATGATATTTAATTACAATAATTAAAGAGAGCATCAAAGTTATGAGTTTACAGAAGCTTCAAAGAAAGGTTCTTTTAATTTTTCTATTTGAAAGTCTCCTGAAATCCCCATGGAAACGACCTTTTACTAATTCTGTCCATATTTCTATGGAAGTGAAATCAGTTTTAAATATTTCTGTTAAATCGGATTTTATTAAACAAACAGGGCTAACATTTAACTTCAGGGTCACTAATATGTAAGTTACACACGCACACATAGAAACAATGTAACTTCCAAGTTTTAAACATATAGATTATTTCCGTTTAATTCTATTGCATGAATCAAGATGAATTTTTAAAAGCTGATTTGACAGAAGATTATTTAAGTAAAAAGAGTTTTTTAAAGTGAAATTGAGAAGAAAACTTTGTTGAAAAACTTCGTTTTATCGATATTATTATTATACATAATGATGCTTACATCATTCCAGGCAGTATTCTAGGTGCTTTCAAATATTGACTTGTTGATTATTGCACTCATATAAGCACTATAGATACAATAACATATTTAATATTTTTCTATTTTACAAATGTTGAGTCACTTACAAAATCATTGTGTACAAATTAAAACACTGGGGACAAAAATTCAACCATGACCTTGGAAAACTAATGTAATTTTTGTTAGTTTTCTCTCATCTCTACTATCTTTTTGTACTTGCGTTTTTAGAAGTACAATAAATCTTCAATGAACTACTCTGTTTCTGATGATTTCTGGTCATTTCCTCATATTACTTGTTTGTTTTTTGTTTAGAGAATAAAATTATTTTAATATTTGCGCAAAATCTACAAGTGGGGAATTAAGTATACTATTAAAAGTCCAGGAATGTCATCTAAAGGTGAAAAAACAAATAAAATGTGAAGTATGTATTATATTTTACAATACAAGTATTTTTGCTTCTCATTTACAATAACATTCGTATAATACTAGATTTATCATTTAAAATGTAGTTTGTGATTTCTATAAAAAATTTCAAGGAAATAGTGAGCATTTGTTTCTACTCATTTAATTTACTGTAAGAGAACTGAAAAATTTTATAGTTTTGAAATTTTTGGACATGAGGGACACAGATGGAACCACTCAACCATTACAGTGGATGCTGAAATATAGGAAACAATGCTAAACAAATAAAAAATGTTTCAGCTAAAGAAACATCATGCATACAAATCAGGGATGGCTACCAAGAGAGTATCTGTAATTACAACAATGGGTGTGTTATGTGTCAAAGGAGAATTGCTGGTTTGATTGAGAATGGAAACTTGTGTGAGTTGTGTCAACTGAGAAATCTCCACAAGAAAGTCACTAATTCATCTCTTACTTAATAGGTAACAAAGGATAGAAATAACAGTTTAAATGCAATAATGATAAGTTTTTACTCTTGTGACAAATTATTTGATTTTACCAGAACTTTTTAAGTAAAGTAAGTATTTGCACCAAACACACACGCTGTGGGGAAAAATAATTCACGTTCATGGGATAAAGGGAGGCATTGTTACATTTTCACAATATTAATAATTATACTTAAAAGTATATTCACTTAAAAATAGTACCAAAAATGATGACTAAAAAGCAAGATACAAGGTGTTACATATGACATGAATGCATGCATATGAAATGTCCAGAGAAGTCAGTTTTATAGAGATAGAGGGTAAATTAGTGGTTGCTTGGTGGCCAGATGGGGACAGAGAGAACAGTAAATAAGCACAAGCGTTATCACTGGCGTGACGAAAATATTTTAAAACTAATTTATAGTGATGGTTACTCAATGTGGTAATTTACTAAATGTTATAAAATTAAATAGTTTAAATTAGTGATTTATATAATTTGTAAAATGTACCTCAATTACGTTTTAGAAATACAAGGATCAATAGTTTTTAAAAGAAAAGTGACATTGAAGTGATTTTGCACTCAATCTGTGATAGTTTATTGTGAAGTTTAAACAAATTCTTTGGATATATCACTCAGTGTCTCTGAAACTCAGTTTCTCCATCAAGGAAACAAGGTTAAGAATAATATTTGCCTCATAGGACTATTTTGAGGCTTAAAAAATAATTCACAGATAAAAGATTATATACTTGATGAATATTAATTACTAAGTGCAGTAGCTCTAACACTGGTATGAATCACCAAAAACTAAAGGGGAATCGTAACTGAGGGGAACAAAGAAATGCAAGCTAAAGAAATGGACTGATGGGAATTGAACTTGGAACAAGAACATAAGTTTGTATTGATTAGAAATTTCAGCAAGGATGTCTTAGTTCCGAGTCATGAGAAAACTTTTCTCTTATCTCTCTGTCCTGGCAGAGGATTCACAGAAAAACAAAACAAACAAAAACATACTCATCCACCAAGTTTGAAATGTCTTTGATCATGAGTTAGACAAAACCACATGTAGTAAAAATGTACTGAGAAAAGCATCTCCAATATATGAAAAATGCTGTGAAAATATTAAAAATAACAAAATTTTATACATATTTCAAAAATGAATTCTGGGCCAGTGTATTTTGATGTATGCTTATGTAAATTTTTCATTTCATTGTCTTTGACTCTTTTTCAAATCAATCCTGATTGTTGGGATGAGTGTTAGATTAAAAAAAAAAAAATTCCTAGTTGAGCCAAATAGGGGCTGTGTGACCTTGAAAAAGGCTTAAACACTAAGCTTTAATGTCCACAGAAATGGGGATAGAAATCAAATTTACATATTTTTGTGGTGCTCAAACACTATTTTATGTGAGATTAATTTATAAGCTTATATAGTTATTGAAGAAAAAAAGGTGTTGTTTTAATTACTATCTTTGTAAGAAGAAAGAAAATGCCAGGCAAAGTCTAGGTTGGAAATGTGAGCATGAATAGGAAATTATACCATTGTCCTGTCACTCCATAGGAATTATCTGTGCAACCTTAGAGCAGTGAAAGGACAACGGACAAAATATAAAAAAGAAATAAAATTTAACAAATAATGAGGACTGCATACATCAAAAGGAGTTTAAATTTAAAGCTGCCCTATTCCATTTGGCTAGCTCTTTCTGGCTGCATATTTGCATGTCTGCTAACAGCATCAATTATATATTCGATAAAGAGCATTTCATTAATATAATCAATGCATTCATTCCTATGGCAAAATGTATGTCTTTAATGTGTTACCTCATTTTATACTGCACAAGATAAGGAAGCTAAACTGTTTTGAGGTTTTAGCCATTTTGGTAGGAGGAACTGGTTACAAAGAAAGTTCATTTTTGAAAAAATAGCTAGTGCTGAGAAAAGAATATTAAATTCTTTTTATTTGAAATACTCCTAGCTATTTTCAAAGCATATTTATTAAGAGTTGCACTGAGAGTCCAATAACTTTTTATTTGATTGTTACCCAGGGCCACAGGCTCTGGGAAGATTTTATAGATGGCCTTTACAAAGTCTGTGGATACTTTGATTTACAATTTAAAAAAAATTATATACATATGTGTGTATATATATATACATATGTATAAAATTTTTTTCTGGAGAGGAAGCCTATATCTTTTAAATTATACTCAAAGGAGGCCATAACACAAAAAGTTTCAGAACTTTCCATTTTAAATGAAATATTTAAAGTAGAAAATATAGCCGGGCTCCGTGGCTCAGCCTGTAATCTCACACCTTTGGGAGGCTGAGGTGAGTGGATTGCCTGAGTCCGCGGGTTCGAGACCTCATCTCTACAATAAATCAAAAAATCAGCCAGGCGTGGTAGCGCATGCCTGTAATTCCGACTACTTGGAAGGCTGAGGCGGAAGGATCACCGGAGCCCAGCAGGTCGAGGCTGCGGTGGCCGGGAGCGGCCACTGCACTCCAGTCTGGGTGACAGAGTGAGACTCCAACTCAAAAAATAAAAAAAAAAAAAATAAATAAATAAATGAAGTAGAAAGTATACGTGTTATACTGGTAACCATTTATATGTCTAAGGCTATTGCATATTTTCAAAATGATAAAAATAAGTAATTATAAAAGGCACAATATTATATGCATTCATTTAATACAAATATTTAAGAACAGTCTCTTAAATGTATCAATAGTTATGATCTATAAATGAATTAATTCTAAGATTTTTACACTTCTCTACAAGACATGAACTAATAATGCTAAGAAAGTAACATGGTTATTGAACAAAAGAAAATAAAAGTTTTTTCACATTCATTGTTTTTGGTATTTTGAAATAAAAAGCATTTTATTAAATATATATTTACACTCAAAATGGCAAATAGTTGTCCAACTATTTTTCTTAACTACAAAGAGCATTGATTTATTTTAAACACAGATTTTTAATAATAAAACAAAACATAGAGACAAATATTATATGTTACTTTTCCCATTATAAAGAGAATACTCTTTGTTCTATCTTGCAAGTATGTTAAGACAAAAAATAAATGAGTGTACTAATATTGATCATAATGTGCATTTATCCTATAACAAAATTATCTAAAATTTTTTTTGAAAAAAGTAAAAATTACTATAGCTTATAAACATTTTAAAAAGAAATTCATCATGAAGAGTCTCCTGTCATTCATTTATCTAAAGAGTATTTACTGAGTGCTTACTGTGTACCAGGAATTCTGCCAGGTTTCTTTTGAATTTGCAGTGTGTTATTACATTCCATTTTGCATACACAATTTCCAGTTTTAGCCCCTCTTCCACCAAAACAAATATTCACATCGCAAGTCTTCTATTCAGAAGGTTGCTAAGTGTGGCATAGTAAAACACTTCAAACTATGCAGAAAGATCCATTTAGCAAAATACACACACCATAATATAGGTGATGAAGAAATACTTATTAAATAAATGAAATACAGAATCACCTTATTTTTTGGACTGTCATAGTATTTTAATGTGAACAAAAGAAAAGTGATTAGCTTAATGATTAAACTAATTTGAAAATTCTGAATTTGTTCATATGTTCATATGAATAAATTGTTACTTGAACATTTTTGAAAACTAAATGTTGGTGGCTATGTGATAGGAAATATATTTAAATGGCAAAAATGGCTATGGTAAAAACAATCATGACTTTAGCCTATGAAACTTAGGTTAGCCGGCTCGGTGACTCAGCCTGTAATCCCGCGCCTTTGGGAGACTGAGGTGAGTGAACTGCCTGAACCCGCGGGTTCGGGACCGCCTGGGCAAGGAGACTTCATCTCTACAATAAATCAAAAAATCAGCCAGGCGTGGTAGCGCGTGCCTGTAATTCCAGCTACTGGGAAGGCTGAGGCGGAAGGATCGCCGGAGCCCAGCAGGTCGAGGCTGTGGTGGCTGGGAGCGGCCACTACACTCCAGTCTGGGCAACAGAGTGAGACTCCAACTCAAAAAAAAAAAGAAACTTAGGTTAATAAAAATATTAATTAACAGTGATAATATCAAAAACTATCTCTATTCAAAAAATTAAAACAGATAGTTTACATATTTTTCAAATGACATCAAAAGTAAGTTTCACTTTAACATATGTATTAAAATTTGATTGTATAATAAATTATATTTGATATTTAATGAATAATATAAATCTCAAGTTTTACAGTATAGAAGAATTAATGTTTCAATAATTTTCAATCTCAACTTATATATAAAATATATTCTAGGCCTATATGCTTATATATAATAATGGATTTATAACTGAGTATATAGTTATATAAGCATATAAACATATATCCATATACATATACACCTCAAAAATTAAGCACCATATTTCTAGTGATCAAATAAATTAAGAGTATAGACTAAATTAGCTGGTATTGTTTATCAAAATATACCCTTGATTAGTCAACAATTCATTCCTTCCTCTCCAACTTCATCATTCTTATTTAAAAATCACTTGCTTCTTGTAAAATGTGACCAATAATACATATTTAGCCAATACGTATCTGAATATTAATATCCAAGTTAATATCCAAATCATCTTTGAAATGTAATTAAGTGGTGAAAATGATTTGGATACTTATAAGAAATGAGCAAAAATTTTTGTAAGAAATTATATCTCATGAAAAAATATTAAAGACAAAAGAAACGGATAGAACTGCTGGATACTATTAAAATAGGAAACAATTTTAAGGAACTAATAAAGGCAGAAAATGCATATTTGCAATGACTTATTTTGTATAGGAAAGCATTTGTAATTCCTGGCTTTTTAACACTGAACTAAGATATCAACAAGTCACTTCCTCAGTTCTTGTTAGTCTTCACATTTAACTACATCATTATGCAAATTATTTTTATTTATGGATGGAAAGGGCAAACACGCTCTGTTTTGTGTGCAGCATCAGAACCTCAAAGCAAGCTGACAGTATTTTCATTCAACTTGATTTGTCGAATGAACCTGACTAAATTTCTCCTTTTGTGAAAAAAAATTGGCACAAACAAAACAAAACACAACCAGTGAATAGGGAAGACCAGGTTAAACATCTCTTGTTTAAAAAAATGTAATTTCAAGACCAACAGCAATTCTGAAACATGCATTCCACGTTTATGATTAGTAAGTTTCCATTTTTCCTCTATCAACAAATATCTTTACAAACTGGAGTCCTTCTGGGATATTTTCAGGGTATCAATGATTTTTGTATTTGTTTTTAACAAATACATAAATAAAATAATCAATCCACAATTGGGAAAGTTACTTGATATGTAAATGTAATTGAACTCCCCATTTCTTTTCTTAGGGAAGCAAAGCGAAAACCACTTAACAAAAGCAAACACACCCTACACAGCAATGCAGAGGTACATGGAGTGCTTTGTGAGAATAGCCAGGTGGTTAGATCCCAGCAGGCTTCATAGAACAACACCAAAGACTGTGGTGATTCATGATGGTACAGGGCTTAACCCAGAAATCTGAATTTTCTTAGCAAAATAAGTGCGTCTACCCTTTAGTGAGAAAACATGAAGCAAATATATATTTATATGTACCATATTTAAAAGTCTAGCCTTAACTTTGTCAGTGGCATGCCAAAAGTCATGTATACCAAACATTTACTCTTAAATGGATGTTCGGTTTCTGTAAATTGAGCATAAAAGAGTTTAATAGACTTGCAGATATCTTTTCCATATTACCTTCTTGTAACAGTTTTTCTGCTATCTAGAATACTCAGTTAAGTGCAAATTACTTGACATTCCGATGCTGAAAATAGGCATGATGAGTAACCAAGGTTTTGGTGGGGAAGAGGGAAGCCCAGCTGGCAATGGGTTCCATGTGTGAGCAATCATCACTCAGGAGAACAACCTCCCAATCGAACAGGGTCTTGTTGTTTACCAAATCACATGCCATCACACTCATCATGTATCAGTAAGATTAAAGTCGGGTATCTTATTAGAAGACCAGAGCACAATTTTAAAAAATATTCACAAACAAATTCAACACAAAGTCTCAACATTGTACAAAACAATTTCTGAAACTTTATTGTGAATTTTAAGGTACATTTAGTAAAGGATGTTATCCTTAATATAATTAATTAAAAATAAATTGGAAATAAATGCACATACTACTTTTTTAAAGCAGGAATAAGTACAGACTTTTGAAGCCACAATATATACAATTATATGAGTGCAATAAGCTTCCAAATACATTAGGTATATATCTGTTTAAATAAATAGTAGAATACTTGATTTCACACATGTTATACTGATTACACCAAAAGTGTTTTACAAAATATAGCCAAAAATGGAACGTTATACATTTTGATATACAACCTTTTAAATACTTTATATATTCATTACTTAATTCAAATTATAGTGTACAAAAGTCCATTTTAATGAGGACATGTTTTAATTGTGTATTTACCACTGTTCAGCAAATATAAATATTAAGATGCATCCCTCTATATTACTAAATTTTCATTCAACTTAAATCACTATCACAGGGAGGAAAGAATTCTATCAATTATTAACAGTAATAATTTTTATTAATAAATTATCCATATAACACATTTCAACATTATTTTGGCTAATTTAAGTTTTCTAAAACATATCATCTAATTCTTGTGCCAATTTGTTTTTGTGTAATAAAAATTTAATTTGAAATCAAAATAGAAATACATTGCTACACTGAGCTTCTTATCTACTCTGGAACGTACTTATTTAAAATAATACCTTAAGTATCATTTTCAATCAGGAAAATTTCCCCTATAATTCTTTAATAATAATGTTTTGTGTAGTGCCTTATAAGAATCTCAAGAATTCATTCCACAAAGTAGCAATAGGATATACCATATTGTAAATGCTACCTACAGACTAATATTATTATAGGAAAGTGTGATGCCAAGTGTTTTACATTTATTATTATTCATACATTATAACACAATAAGAGAGATTTTTTTCAGTCACATTTAATTATTTTTAACTCATGGTTACACGTGGCAATTTATGTGGGGTATGTAAAATGTGGTTATTTTTAGAAGCAAAACAGAAAATAAATAACCAAGTTTTTTTAATTAAAAAAACTATTTTCTATATAATGCTTTTAAAAGTAAAAGAGAGGAAAAGCAAACAAACATACCAACCTATTTTGGTGTGGTGAAGCAGGAAGAAGGACCACTCAATGATCATATTCTAAAGTTATTTAGGCAATAATGATTGAAAAGATGTACTTTGCATTGAAATAATGAGTAATATGGTTATCTGGCTACATCTACAAAAATTGCTGGGTAATAGCAGAATGCAATTATAGAATGACTAGGAGCATATTATTATTGTTGTTATTTTTTATGTCTGTCCACAAAAGCAATATGAGAAAAACTATTGTAATGTAAACTGAAGCTGCATTTTTATATATTTATTATACTAGGCTATTACTGTGTCTAAAAGCCCATCAGGAAACAAGCAAAACAGGTTGAATTCTCCTAAGTTTTTCCAGTACCAGTTGCTCACTGTTTTAACGCAGTGGGCAGCACGTCAAGTATCTTTATAACTCCCCAAGTTGCCTCTTACTGGTCTGAATGAAAAGCATATGCACTTTCTGCAAGGAGTCAGTGATATTAAGGAGGCTATGCAGAGGACACACAGAAATGCAGACTTCATCTACTTTTAATAAGGACCATAAACCTGCAAAACATGGGCTTTGCACGGTCTAGGCATGGAAACTTATTTTTCAGTCACAGAGAAATGCCATCAGCACTATTAACATCCGGTTTATGAGAGGAAGAAACATATTGACTTATGAGTGACTCCATATTTGCATTAGGGTTTTTTGTGTGTGTGCATGTGTGGGTGTACTGGTATATTTCCAGAGTAATAGAGAGATTAAATATAATTTAAGTAATATGTGATTGCCAAAGTAATATGTGATCTTATTTCTTTCCCTGTAAAATGAGTAGGGGTTAATTAAGCAAATCGCTACGTCGTCTCAACACAGTACTCTAAGACCTTGACAGTAGCAAAGCAATGATTCGTTTGACTATAAAGTAAGTATACATTCACACTAAATTAAGGCATACCAGTCTCTTGACCATGCTATCATAATGTTAGAAACTAAAGAAGAATTTAAAATATCCTTTGAGTCTTCCTTAATTTTTGAAGTTAAATAAATATAAATAAGGCTTCATAAGGCTACAAATATTCTTAAATTGGGTAACAAATTTACTGAAAGCTTAAAGATATCATTTCATTTTATATGCATTTTGAACTCCATCATTATCATTAATAGACTTTATAATTCTGTTTTAATGCTATCCTGTATATTAAAAAATCCCAGTTACAATCATCTCAAAGATAGTATGATTAACAAGTTTGTGGTTTATCTATTTTCTAAACAAAATCTTAAATTTGGCATACTCTGAATTTTTTGGCTTTAATTCTACTATTTCAAGAGGTAATAAAAAACCAAAATCTTAAAAAAAAAATACTGTGATTATCAGAATACCATTACCTAAGTTAGCTGAATCTGTAAAAGTGACACAAAATAAGTCATTTTATTATTACTGTAGTTTACTTTTGCTAATCCTTGTATAGTTTTTAAATGCATTTTGTGGTTAAAAAAATATAACTCATGCAATTAAGGAAAAGAAGTTGACATCTACTAAATAAACATCTCAAAAAATCACATTATCAAAAATCTTAAGATTAGCATGCCTATCAAAAATCTATGCATAAATAAGTGCAAAAAGTTTACCAAATTAAAGTTGAAAAACAGAAATTGTATTAAAGCACTACTATGGAAGTAATCAATTTGCAATACAGACAGTTAAAGATTTCTCAGTTCACTTGAAAAAAACTACACAGCCTTAGAAATAGAAAATATTGCCATGGTTCTAAATATGATAGATAAACTTTTTAGTAGAAAAAAAGAGTTGACATTAAGGGAGACTTCAAAATACTGGAGTTAAAATATTTTTACTAAAACTTTAAAAAGGCATGGAAAAATATTTTCCCCTCAGAGACATTTCATAAAGCAAAATGTATATAATCATATATAAGACTTGTGTTATTCATTTTTGCATCTAATTGAATTTTCTTCTTGGACAAAACATACCTGTCCTATAAATATTTTTAAGAGATGAAAGTGTCTGCAATTAAATGGAGAAAATCATACACTGTAGAATGATCCAGTATGGGGTCATTCAGTTGTATAATTCTTGATGTGTGTGAACAATGATTTATGTATTTGATGAGAAAAATTATTATGCCAGCCTTAGTTACATAGGTTTCCGTTTCTCTTTTCATTCTTTATCTTGAAATTCTGAAGATACAAAGGATAGGAGCTGGTACCTCTTTGCCTTGCCTACTGCATCACTGCAGAAAAATTATTACAGAATTTTCACTTCACCAGTGTAATGCTGTCCAGTTCCATTAATGCTCTCATGTCATTCCTCAACTGCCTGGAATTGATGTATATTAATCCATAATTGTGGAGGTAGAAAACAAAACACATATTGGAAAACTTCTGCTCTCCTCATGGCAGAAATTTCCAATGCTATGACTATCAAATTTGGCTCTTGTAATGTCCATTTGAATTCAGTCTGTCTGCCTGTCACAATCATAACCAATAGGCATAATGTCACTACAAATTATCACCAACACCCAGAACGTCAATGCAAAATTAATTTTCTTTTTCACAATACCTCGTATGCTTTGTCCCTAGATAAAGGAAAACTCCAGCTGTATTTTAAGTATCTAGAAAGCTAGTTCAACACTTCATGATAGACCACTATATTCAAGACTGCATAACAGAGTTTTGGTTTCTAAAACCCAATTGGGAATTCCATCAGAGCTGTAAACGTACAGTGAAACCAAAACACTTTCCATGAAAATCTGCTAAAAAGATATTAAAGTGTTTGCTTTTATGATTCATCTGATTTCCATAGAAAAGAGTATTGTTTCCTTAAAATGACTTCTCTAAACATGACCTTTTAAGCAAATGTAGATAAAAACTCTTCCTTGGGCCCTCACTCCATATTGATATCTACCTTTGCATGTGGCACCAAGTTAAAAGTAAACTTTCCTGTATGTCTTTGAGTTCATGTCTAAGAATTATGCTTTCCCAATGTCTAGCTTAATAATTTAAACAATGAAAACCCTGCTACTCTAGTTCCTTAATGAATTAACTGATGATTTTCACCTTCTCACATCAGTGGTCTATCTAAAAGTATGCCCTTACTAAGTTCTTATTGTCTAATTAACAACATAAAATCTACATTCAGTCAACATCGCTCTTTCATTAGAGTAATGAAATATTTCTGTCTACTGAAGTTTATCAGTAAGTATCATGAAGAAAAAGTTCCTGGCCCAAAATATCTCTCAAACCAAGCTTTGAAATATAACTGACTTCTCACAATAAAAATGTAAGTAATACAAGTTTCAAAACTGTAAATATTTGGAATTATAAGTCAGCCTGCTTGTTTCATATAAAAAAACTTTGAACACAAAAATCTTTTCTTATTCTTTAGGCATGTTACAGAATTTATATTCTAAATAAGAATAGTATTCATGAAAGTAATTCCATCATCCATACGTACTAACAACAATGGACAAATTGACTTTTCTAAGAATCAATTTCTTTTGCCAAATGCAAGAGAAAAAGCTGTGCATCCATAACTCTTGACTGTTTCATTTTAACCTTCAAATGCCCCTCAAATTACAACTCTAACATTCTCACCTGGATGTTTTACCAAAATACAATCATTACAGTAATCCATGATAAACAAATTTAATTTTCTCTATACAAGTGAAATGGCTGTCTCTAGTTATCAGGTTTAAGGGGGATCTTGAAAGTACAACATGTGATTAAGGATTTTTTTATCGTATATTGTTAAATTTGTAATCAAGGAAGATATTATGCAGCCAGTAGTAATATGGTATATTTATAGAACTTTATAAAATATCTGAATAATTTTTGTGGTTGTAGGCAATAAAAATAAAAAAATCTACTCTAGGAATAAACTAAAATGTTATAAACAATAATAAAATAACTTATTAGAGGCATGTTTCTAAATAGACATGAAGTTGTGTTCTCCCAGGGCATTACAGATAGGTTGGGGGAAGGCCCATGCTGATCTTAGCTGGCAAGTTTGTGCAGAGATGGATGGTGGTTGGTGCTTCTGTACCATTCAGGAACAGGGGCTGGAATAAAGATTAAAAAAAAAAAAGGAAAAAAAAGAAGGAAAGCATCATTCTAGTCTAGCAGAGAAGTGAGATCTATTTGTCATCATTAAGTTTGACCTCTCCCTCTTCTAGAGCTCTTGTCTGGCATGAGGAGCTGTTTAAAATAAGAATTATCACAAAACTCTGCTCTATTTTGAGATGAGCAAATTGCTTTAAATTAATGACTGAAATCAACTGTTTGTGAAAAATGTCTAGAGCCCTACTGCTGAAAAAGATAAAAATGTGAATTCTACTCTTTCTATAACTGTGAATGTCCATTGTAAACTGCAAAGGATCTCCCAGAACTCAGGAATTGTGGCAAAATGTGTACACTACAGAAAAAAAAAAAAGATTAAATTAGACTTCATCTATCCTTTTTATCTTTACACAAAGAATTTATTTTTGGCACAATTGACTCTTGCTGATTCATGACAATTTTATGTTTTACATAAAAGTTCAATGATAGAAGCAGTATTATTTAGCAGATAAGAACACAATTTCTGGGAGAGTTGCAATCTACTCACTAGAACTGTGACCTGAAGCAGATCATTTACCTGTAAAAGAGGGACAATAATAATAATAGCATTTGCCTCAAAAAAGTAGTTGATCCTATTAATCAGTTAATACGTGCAAAATGTTGAGAATGCCTGGTGAGCACACAGGAAATGTCAGGTCTTATCATTATGTGGTGTTGGACATCCAGTTTCAGGGTACTACATAGTGAGTTTCTAGAAATAAAGAGGTAATGGTGCCAAACTGAATGCTCTGAGCTTCTCTTTACAAAGCCTCAAACATCTCCGACTTCTCTTGACACTGTTTGCTATTTAGCTGAAATTACTGTGAATTTTTTTTTTGCCAATTAAATTTACATATGCTTAAAACCATGTTCACATTTTTAGTAATAAGCAATGACTAATCATGTAATTGTATTCAATAATTAATTTCACTGTCAAAAGCATAATGTTGGGATTATTAAACTAATTCTTTCCATTGTTAGCTTTTTCCCTATGTTGGCTACTTGAACTCCAATATGGTTATCTAATGTTGTCTCTGTCCAAATTTCTAATGAATTTATCCTTTTCCAGGCAAAACATTGGAAGGCACAGTCTATACAAGCTTATTAATCTGCAAGCACTCAATTCCAAATCAGATTCCAGTGACATCATCTCTTTGTACTTGTACAATAGAGAACTGATTTGATTAATCAAATAGCTGTGATTTGCTGTATTGTCCCCAGAATGGCTCTCTCTGACAATGCTCCATGAACTCTCAGGATTTTAAGTCTTGGCCTTTCCAGCTTCTCACCTTGCCAGGGACTGCTAACATTTCATTCAGCTAATTAATGCCCCAAATTGCTAAAGTGTGTCTTAGGCAAAAAATTCTGAATTGTTCATTTGCCACAAATCAATCTTTGTTTTATTGCTTTTATATTCTTTATTTTTCCTGTAACATGCATTAACAACGTTAAAAATTAGAAGATTTTATTTTTAGTAGCCTCCCAATGACAATATATTTCTGGAAAGTATATTTAGAAAGCATATCATGTCCACATAGCCAAATAGTTATTCTCCAATAATATATTAATGTCATTTAGTGTGAATGTCACTTTTTGCATTTATGGGTAAAATCTCCATAATAAACAGGCAACTTTGACCCAAAAAATTAAATACTCACAAGTATTTGATTAGAAAACAATTAGGTTAACCCAGGTACTAACGAAATTTGGCACTACAAAGTTTCTCTCATATTTTTCTTACTGCTATAAATAAATTTACTACTTTCTCCAGAAATGACAAGGAATTGGCTGAAAAATGATTTAAGTACATTTGCTGCTGGTCATGTTTGAATATGACAAAAAAGCACGCAGTAGCTCTCACCACCGAAGGCTTTTACAGAACACAGAACTTTGATATGGACAGTTGCAGGAATACACACAGAAAGAAGCAGAGGGATTGGGAAACACAATCTATATTTGTAACAGCACCATGTTGATTGTCACTGTATGTAGCTCACACTGCTACATCTCTGATTTTGTGTTGAAGTTGGTCATTACAAACAAGGAAACGCTCATGATTTCTAAATCAACTTTATGTAAACATTACTTTAAGTGAAACTTTAGGTGGTATGAGTTATATCCATCTTTCCTACCTCAGTGTTAGCTATAACATCTGCTTCTCTATTACAGGAACATTCATATCTTTCCCTGGAGGACTCTAGGGTATTATTCTGAAAGCCAACAATGTACTACAAGAGCAGAACTTAGTGAATTCCCAGTCCTTGCGTCCTGCAACTCAGTCACTACCTGAAGTGCCTCACTTTGGTATCACATATTTAATATATGTCATTGGCCCCATGGAGAATGATAACATGAGAATAGCTGTTAGTTCTAACTTTATACTCTATAATTTGTTTGCTACATCTGTATTTTAACCCCTCTTCAAGTTGGAAGTGTTTAGAACACTTTAAGGAAAGCATTCAAGATATGAAGATTGGAAGAGGCTGCTTAATATGATACCCAACGAATGTCTGGTGGCCAAAATGTGGCATTTTGGGAACTACATCTCCTCCCTCTATACCAACCTTCCAAACTAGCAAAGCCACACCTAGACCCGTCTACCTACAGTCTAAAATTCTCCCCACCATATCTCGGCCCCAAACTGAGAGAGTTGAGCTTTCCTAAACTTGTTATACAGTGAAAGAGCACATACTGTAAGTAGTGATGATAAATGCAAGCAAATTGAGAGAATAGGAAGTCAATGAGTTATTAAAGGAGTAAGTATTCCTAGGCAGCTGTCCAGGTTTCAAAACCGTCCGGTGGGTTCTTATTTCTGCAGTGGTTTGATGAGAATGTGGTAAGTTCATTTATGGCAAAACATGGTTTTAATTTCTGTACATGTAATCAAATGACACTTGTTTGACATTTAGGTGGTATAGTAGGGTGTCATTTCAGCTTATTTCCAATACAGTCCTTTTAATTCGAAGCTTGATTTTCCTACTACAATAGATTGGCAATTCTGATTATTCAGATTATTTCAACTTAAATCTGTTTTTTCTTTGAATGAACAGGCTGGCTATAAAATCAATGAGAATATTTGATTTAATTAGCTTTTCTAAGCCTTATCCTAATAACTAACATCATCAGTCAAAATAATCACTGTTTGATGTTTTTATTATATTTACACATTATCTCAAAACTAAATGTAACTCTCTAACATTCAAAAAATTATTTAGCTAAATTCATCTTAATGTCCTGCTACAGGAAATAAAATCAAACATAATAAGTGTAATATTACCGATAAAAAAAATACAGCAGCTCCATAATGACTTTTAGTTGATAGTTTTTCAATCAAACTATAAATACGAATAATCTGCATGAGGTTTCACAGTTCTGTTTTGTGATTTCTGATTTAGGAGGAAAAAGTCAATTTTCTAGTTCAGAAGGGGAAAATTAATCAGGCAGAGACCTCAAAGATAAAGGCAATGCTCTGTTATCAACACTAATGCAAGAGAGTGATAACATAGATCATACAGACAATGGGAATATTGCAAATCGCTCATTGTCAGGAGAGACTGAACCATGTGATTTACTTTATAATTGTTTTTCTTGAGCCAGTGTTAACATTGATTTGCACTATTTGAACATATATCAACTGCTGATAGAAACAAGTAGGCCAGATGGATTTTGGGTGACAAGAGAAAACCTGCCAAGGAGTGATGTTTCCCTAAGTAATTAACAGAAGCTGCAGTTCAATTTTTAATAATAGAAAGGAAAAAAAAAATGACTGGGTTCAATTATCTGATTTTCAGAAAAGAAAAATAAATTCTCAAGATGCAAAGTGAAATTTTAACAAAGTATAGTATTGAAAATACATTATTGTAGCCAAAAATGATAAAATAATATATAACCAAGTTTTGAAAATGATAAAATCTAAGTATTGATTTTAATAACCACTACTGGTTTGTTTTCTTTGGTGATGCATTGTATATTCACTTATAAAAATCATAATAAGCAAGGAATCAAAACTATGTAAAAACACCAAGGTAACTGTCACTGTGAGTAATGATGATATTGACACATTTTTAGCTTTATGTAGAAATTGGTTACTATAGACAGGGCAACACTTATGTGATTCCATGCTAGACTTTATCTAAATATACTGTTACTTGGTTCTCAATTAATTTGTCAAATTGTCCATATTTTCATAATGTTAAAAAGTGAGTGACATATAGTTATATGACTGGTCATACAAATCCAATAATGATTTCTAGAAAAAAAAATTACCTATATCCTAATGCATTTAATTAACAAATACTATTGCACATTTTCTTCCTGAAGTCTACATATTTTAGCAGGCTTCAATTTTGTAGTTCACTTAAGCTATAGTAACTACTTGGTGATAGTCGCCTAAGCCAAAGTAACAACAGAACAGTTGGAAAGATCCTTTTAGAGTTAAGCACCAGCTTGATGGTTATCACAGAATTCTAATTGCAATCAAAATAGTACATTTTCCAGCAATACAGATTTATCTTGCAAAATATGTTTGCACAAGAATGTGCAGGTGAGGAATTATACGTATTATTTTACAAAAAATGAAAGTTTTGCTTACATATGATTTTGGAATGACCTGCTTATATAAACATTCATCCATATGTAAATTAGTGTTTTAGAAATGATTGACTTAAAACATAACATAGTCTGTCTTGCCTGAAATATAAAGCCCAATTATGACATTTTCTTCTATGATGAAATAAAATCAAATTTTTAGGATATGCATGTTTCTCAATTTAGGAAACAATATATATAATAAAGGTCTCTATTTTTGAAATGTATCATTGCATTGAAATATTGTGATAAATATTCATAAGAAAATGGACCTGCCAAAATCAGAACCATCTGGAGGCAAAGCCAATTAAACTAAATATTTATTCCAGCCAGAGTTTAACATCTATGTTCCATGTCTATGTAAACAAGTATTTTCAAAGGATGAAGACTGAAACATTCTTTTTCAGAATATCATGACTTGAAATAGCCCTTTCAAAATGGATCCCTCTACAAGAGAAACTCCATTTTTAGAGAACCACTGTCTATTTTAAACTAGGATTATTACTCAACATTATTAATGTGTGCCATGTTTTAAAAGTAATCTTTAATACAGCAAATATGCTAATCTCATATAGTTTAAAAATGAAGTTTTACTTGCAACTATATTTTATTAACACCTTTGTCTGTAAGAAGGAGTGTGATTTTAAGGATGAAAAAGTGCATTTCTCTCTAAATTAACCAAAGGATAAATTTAAACCTGGCATTCTTATAATTAGAGTAATAGATCTTAGAATTTTATTACCCCATTGAAAGATCAAGTCCCCAGCAGTAGTTTAAAAAAGAGAGAGAGAGACTTTTAAAAATATATTTCAGGGAAGTGATGACGTCTATTTAAAACTGAGAAAGAACTCATGCTTTTTTAAATAAGGAAAATCCAAGAAAAAAAAAAGTATTGTGCTTAAAATTCACTAGACTATTTTAAAGCAAAGACAATGTCTTTTTGATCTTTAAACAATACCCCTCATATAGTATTGTTCCTGGGTCCCAGCAGTTACTCATTGGATGTGTGTTGATTAAGAGAATCAGTTAAAAAAAAAAAAAGATGAATTTCAGTGGATCATATCACAGGTCTTGGGCAGCAGAAAATTTCATAGGTAAAATCAGATAATTTTAAAGAATATGAATGTATAACTTTAGAATGCAATTTGAGAATAAGTATTAATATTCTTTAAGGATATAGAATATGGTTCATGTAAAATGGTCAGGTGATAAGGTAGGAGATCATCAAATAGTCAGACTTATGTCCAAATAAGGTAAGTGTTCAGCAGGCAAAACATCCTTTAGTGAACCCTTTTTATAGAGAAAGACGTGAGAGGTACAATGCAGGAAATACATTTTTCTTCATAGAATAAATATTTGGTCATTACCTAAACTATAATTTACTAAGACATTCTGAAAGTTACTTCTCCATTTAAAAAGCCAATAAAGGAAACCATTATATATAATCATGGTTTATACAAAATACATACTTTATACATGTATACGTACTTGAAGCAATGAGAATGCTAAATATTTCATATAAGACAAAGAATCCAAATTGTTAAAGCCTGATTGTTATCACTTAAATGTGTTGAATGCTGTCATACTGCCTCAACATCTGATGTTCGCCTCTGTTGTGGGATGAAGTAGAATTGACAAAACATCTACTAAGCACCATTCGGTAATTCTTACAACAACCCAAAGAGGCCTGGTGCCGAAGATCTTTTCCTCACTTTGTCCCTCACCTGTTTGGTATTTCAATGCTATAATGGAGATCACATCTTAGTGTAAAACAAACAGAAGCCTGAAAGAAGTCACGCCACTTTCCCAGGTTTTATAGGTTTGATTAAACTTTTTAAAGCACAAAGGGTAAATATTCTTATTGCCATCTTGTTTTGTTTTAGTCCTTTCTGCTCACTGAACCATTGTCTTATGTAAATCTAAAACTAAACCAAAGGCCAATCTAAAAACAATAAAATTGTACTAAGATGGTGGTAAAGGACAATAAGAAGTTAAAGATTTAATTTCTGCAGTCTAAATAACAACGAAGCCAATTGAAATTTGACTATATCTACTTCTCATTTAGTTGATAAAGTTAATTTAATTAGTAACGAATCCTCACTGCATTCTGCTCCAAATCCAAATCAGCAACTCTATATTGATGATTTTAGTTGTGGCAACAAAAGGAAATGATTTTGGCCCCAGGATATTAAGAAAAGATATTTTTCAGGAACTACCATATTGTGTTATATTTCTATTTGTTGAGTCTTATTTATGCTATTGTCACCCCTCATACTCAAACATTATAAACTTGTATGTTCAGACCATAAAAACTTACTTATAAAATGAATATATGCTATTTTAAAATAACACAAATAGCAAAAGTTGTTGTTTATTATGCTTCAGGCATAAATTTGATGAATCCCAGAATTATGATCCATATACTGCAGGGCATTTTAACTAGTTTGATTACACCATGGATGCCATTACTTCAACAGGGATGCTTTCTAGTCTATGGAATAATTGGAAGCAAGAACCAGCAGGTTCCAAATGACTCCAGCTGTGTTAAGTACTGATTGTGAAACAGATTCACTCTCTTATATGGTGTTTTGTAATAGGAGTGATGTATAAGGTGAAAATTCCCAGACGGGTGGAGCTTCTGGGTAATCTATGGGAAAGTAAATTAATAACAAATACTAAAAAGAACAGAATAATTTTAAAACATGAAATGCAAATGAAATAAGTAAAAGACTCAAAATGAAAGATGAAGCAATTATACAAATGTGAAATATCAGAGTCTAAAATAGAAACAAAACATTCTATTTGCTGTATTTTGATACTGCTACAAGGAATCAATTTTCAGAAGTCCTAATAATCAAAAAGTGTTTCAAGCCAAAAGAAGATGAACACAAATGACTTAAAAAATGATACAATAAAACTTAGATTCAAGAAAATAACCAAAATCCACACTAAGAGAGCATTTATTAAATGAATGTGAGTACTGCTGTCAGTGGCAAGCTGGTATTCTTGAATAAAAGTGGAACAACAGGTAATCTGGACTACCGTAGTCCAGACATTTACATGTGTATGATCACTTAATCTTATGACAACTGTATATGGATTTGGCATTATTACATCCATTTTACAAACAAGGAAAGCAAGGACCAATACATTTGAAAGATGTAACCAATGCCACACTGTGTTTATGTAGCAGTTCATCAATCATTTTTCTTACTCCAATTATCAAACGAGTTCTCCTAGTCTACATTTTTTCCAGTCAGAAAAAGAATTAAATAGGTCAAATATTCTCAAAGGTCCATTGGAGTCTTGAGAATGTGAAACTATTCTGTGAGTTCTATTAGATACCAAATTTATCTTTCTAAAATTAATACAGTAGCTAGACACTACATTAATCACTATTCAATTATTATTTTGCTTCTTTTTATAGAATTTATACTTGACTCTAGCATACTGTCTGGATGGCTCAAAAGTCTATTAAGGGAACTTTCATGTGATACCTTATTTTTTTCCATAGCATGCATCCTTATCAAGCAATATCAAGGCAAGTCTATTGATTATTATGTTTGGAAGTAATCACTTAATCATCTGAGTATTGAAAGAGTTCAATAAAAGTTTTGGGTGAGGAGGCTGGAAATAGAAGGAATATGATCCTGTTTATTTCACTCACTCCCACCTTGTCATTATATATGAATGTGAAAAAACATGATATGACAGGCAGACATAGTGATATGCCAGAAATGAGAGAAAAAACGGGAACCACAGATATCTGTAAGTGATAGAAGAGTATATTTTGAATAAGAATGATAATATCTTCTTTATATGATTGTTATAGAGATTAAATCAGTGGAATACATTATCCATATATAAAGTAAAATTTCAAGATTGCTGATCCTCAGGTTAGACGAAAATTTACTGAATGCCTACTAAGTTTATTCTTCTCAGCACTGCTGTAGGTTCAGTGTTGGAAATACAAAAGGTAAATAAGACAGTCTCTTACTTTAAGGAACTTTCTTATATTCTCCATAATTACTATACTGTAAGTAATGAAATACTATTATTTGGTTTGACCAAGTTGCGATTTGAGACTTAAAGATCAGGAACCAGGGCCATGCTATGAACAATCCTGAATACATGCCTGGGCCAACACTGCATCAGCATAGAGGATGCACAGTCCCTGCCAGTAACAGATGGTCCTGCAGGAATAGTTTAGGCCCTGAGGAGTGCTGCTCCCAGTATCATCCAGAAGTCAATAACCCTTAGCAAAAACAGAATTTAATTTTCTAAAACAGAGACCTTAGGTACCAAAATGCTTTTGTTTAATTATTACCATGTTTAAAAGTCAATCAATGAATTCAACATATTTGGCTGCCACTGCGTGGCACAAGATCTTGCCATCTAGACCAAGAATGACAATGAGTTCATGACAAACAAAAATATCCTAAAGACTCTGTCTGCTTTTACTATGGTTTAATGCAGTTTTGATACTTATTCCAATTTTGAGGCCAAAAAAAGACAATTTATTTTTACATAAATTCCGGCATCTCTTTTATGTAGGAAATTTGAATGGTTTGGGAATGCCTTGGAGCATTATTAATTGATATAGCTAAATCTCACCTCATGCCTTAACTTTGTGAATGGCATTAGTAAGAAAAACTCAAGTTAAAAAATAGCAAAAGAAAAATATATTATCTGAAACCATAAATAAGAATAAATATAAATTTACTAGTTCTAGCAAGAAAGGACACCATCAGGGTTTTATCTGACTTTTATGTTGTCTTAAACAAATATATATATATCTTTATATATTGATTATTTTTATACACACACACACGTGGAAAGAGTATATAGAAATAATTTTGACACTTTAAAATCTACCAAGAAACTAAGAAGCCAGATGTACATTAGTAACATGCATGATTATAGTCCACCTAGTAAATGACAAGAAGTGGAGCAAAAAAAAACCAAACAAACAAAAAAACGCCTTCCCAGGTGTGTTTACAGCAGACACACAGAGAGAAAGCTATTGTGACTCTAGACCTCCAATGTGAACATCAGTTCAATGACATGAATATACGACACAGGGGGGCATCAACTCTCAACTCAGAATTCACTCCATTTTGTCTCCATTTGTCACCTGCACCTTCTACAAGAAGTTTCCTGCCGCAGCCTTCATGGCTGTGTGTTTGAAAGTCCTCAGCATGCAGCTGCTATCACACAGAGGCACGGATTGGTTGCATTCTCCGAATCCAAAAAACCTCCAGTGTTTTTCTTTCCAGAAACCACCTATTATAGAACTACTACTGTCAGCAGAAGAGATTTTCTTTCTGTAAAAGATACAGTTTTTTTCAAAAGTCCTTCTGTGTTTCCATTCTTCTGCTTATTGAGGTTTCTTTGGTGAGAAAAAAAACAAACAAAACACAACAAAAAACACCTCGTTTGCTGAATTCCTGTTGCTATTGTCTCGCACAAAAACTGTTTTGTTTTCAAAATCAATCATCTATGATGACTCTCAAAAGTCATGGTTCCTACTGTGGTCTGCACACAGATTATATACTTTTTCTAGTAGGTGAAGGTATAAGGTTTGTAAAATCATTAAAAAATATGCATGGCTATTTCCACCGATTTATAAAAGGGCTAGTCAAAATACATTAAGCTTTCAAGAACTGTAAGGCCTTTTACTGAACACTGTCATGAAGGTAAATATATTGAAACCCATGTAGGTCTGGAATGAAATACTGTGCTACAAGTACACACTATTTACAAATGGAGCAAAGATGAGTTCTAAAAATACTGTTTTGAGAAATGATTCGATAGCAATTCCTAGGAGGACAAAGCATTCACTTAGTACCCAGACCTCTTCATTATGGCAATGCTATATAGCCTTATAGATACCTAGGGTTTCAATCTGATTTATGTTCAGAGGAGAATCTGCACACAGAAGCGAGAGTTTTTCCTCAGGCGGTGAAGGCCAGAGCATGGGTATCACAGATACCACAAGTAAGTACAAGCAAGCCTGCATTGTCTGACTTGAATAATCTGAATTGTCAAAGTGCAAATCTGTCCATTCTTAGGCATATATTGAGATTTTTATTCTTTCAGACACATCCAGTGTTTCTGCATTTGGAAAAAATAGGCAAGACTAATTCCCTAGGCTATAAATCACTCTAATGTGGAAGGAGATGTGTTAGCTGGTTGTATTACAAAGCCTTTACCTCATATTTAATAGGCACCTGCAATACAGCATTATACAAAGCTCTCTACTTTGCAAATCTTTAAAACCCCACTCAATTTTCAGTACTGATTTCCTGCAATCTAAGAGCTTATGAAGGGTTCACTGTGTTCATACAGATCTATGCAAAATGAGTCAGAGCTTCACTGTCTGTGATGGCATTCATTTGGAGGTGAATCCCAAATTCCGATCACTGGCCTGCTTATTTCGGACTAAAATAAATATTCTCAGAATGAAAGCTGAAGATTAAGAGGACAAAAAAGAAGGCAAAGCAACTAGCCCTGGGAGAGACATATGCAAATATCACTGCAATGACAATTCTTCATACCATTTACAATAGAAGCTTAAAGACCTAGATACTCTGCAATCCATTAGTTCCTCAAAAACTTGAAAGGGATTAGAGCGTTTCTTAATCAACTGCTAGCAGACAGAAAAAGGCCCAGAGAGTGGATATTAACTAAACAATGTAATACTAAAATATAGAGAGGGTCAGATAGAAAGACAAACTGTGAAAGAATGTTAGACTATAAGATATTATATAAGCATGATAAAACTGACCAAATTTCCATTCTTTCCTGCAGTCCGCAAAATTAAAATTTTACATAAATTAGTAAGTGGTAAAGCTGTATGCAGTGGAGCCCTTTCAAGCACAGGTAAGTGAATTTCATATATTTTCTCAAGAATCTGGAATAATTACTGTAAAATGACTAGAGAGAAGCAATCAAATAAGCCTCTGTGATCTTGCCTGGGCTTACATCCTCACCATTCCCAGCTGTGCAGGTGGTCCCATGTCCATCATTTTAAATGTGATATGTGCATATGGCACTGTAATCAATCAAACTGTTAAAAATCAAGGGAAAATATTTTCACATGCCACTTAGCTAAAGGATAAATAGATGAAAACAAGTTCCTAATGAATGACTTCGAGTTCTGAATTCCTTAAAGTTCTATGCCATGGCTCAGAAAATTCTTCCAAATCTGCCATCATTCTTGCTTATAGGAGACAAACTGTCTATAGTACAAAAATATGAATGAGAGAGATTACATATGGGTTATTTTTCAGTTTGTTCCATCATCACTCGATACTGTTAAGGAAGGACAGTTTGACTTATTTGGGAATTTCAGATGTTAATGAATCTTGGCTTAGGACAAAACGAATATAAATCAAAGGTAAATGTCAATCATGGTAATATATCTTTTTTGTTCTATGTTTCTGATGACTGACAGCCCAATAGGTTTGTATCAAACAAAGGCAAAAAGCATGTGTTCCTTTCCAAATGAAATGTTTGACAGATTTGACAGTTTTCTGAAATAGCAACCGAAGAAAACTTAAACAGCAAAGTATATCTCCTTATGTACATGAGGGATATTTTGACACTTGTATTTACTTTGTAATATGATGCAGATTTGGGGGATGTTGATTTTTAAAAAGGCCACAGACATTAGCATTATTACTTATTATTAAAGATTGATTCCTATGCCTCCTTGAAACTTTATAGTAAGCCTCTTCCTGACTTGCATTTCCAAATTCCCACCAATACCTCACCTGCGATTAGCATCATATTTTAATAAATTTGATATAAATTTTAGGATTCTCATATGTAATGAATTCTGGAAAAAAATGTGACATTGGGTGTCAAGAAGGTCAAAATTTTTAAAATTCACATTAAATAATTAATGTTCCAACTAAGCTAAATATATAAGATATTAGCTGATTTACTAATATTAGTATGAGACTAATTTCTAGTTTTAATGAAGGATCACCTTCAATAAAACACCAGACTAAATTTACAGAAAGCTTACTCCAAGGATTTTAAGTAACAGTAGTAAACATCTCACTATAGTCTCAGTTTTGCTTTGTTTTTAACTATACACAAGTTAAGAATTCACTCTTAACAAAGTCAAACTGATAATTATTTTAAAAAGAGCAATACATACATTTTAACTTGATCCCAAGCCCTATAAACCCCAGACTGGTATGACTGGACTAATGCAATCACTGTAGCTTCCAACATTTGTTGGATTTCTGAATTCCTCCAGCCAAAGTAAAATAAAAATTAGAAATCAATACATTTAAATAATAAAATAAAAATAGCCATAGAAACAGAAATTACCAAAAAAAAAAAAGATTTAAAGTTATCCTTTTCATACCTCAGTACTGTAATGTAAAATAATGTAATATGAAAAGTAACACATTAAGATGCCTTATCTATTGCTTTAAATGAAAGCTCAAGATTTGATATAAATCTCAATTGATTATGAGATAATCTGATTTTATATCTGAGGGTTTTTTTTATTAAATCTAAATTCTATATTACTATCTCACAATTTTAATTTAATATATGTAATCATCAGCGATTAAATGCTTGAAATTATTTAAATAACAATAATATGCATAGACTGCAAGAGTATAATATATTATTACACATACAATTTTGCAAGGTAATTTTAATGATATCAAAGCCTGTCCTCTCACACCATGATAACTGATCTGAAACTAAGGAGAACATTAATACACCTTGCTTCTATATCTAGAATTAATTACAAAAAAACTTTAAAAATTAGAGAATAGAATCGTTTAACTACAGACATTATTTTCTCTATGTTAACAAATGTCGAGCTTTGGCCCCCTCCCCTACCTTGGGGAGGTGAATCTCTTCTCTCTCTCTAATTTCTAAATAAACTATATTTTCCGATCTAAAAAAAAAAAATGTTTTGGAAACAGCAGACATGTCTATGTTTAAAACAGTGACAACTTTTCATTTTTATTTTCCTTAAGATTATTATCAGTCGATGTCAAAATGCACCTTGAATTTCATAGATTAAGAGTATATCAGATGAAAAAAATATCAAATATTTGTCTCACAAACCCCAAAGGAAATATAGCCAGTTTGAATAGATGGCCCATTCTCAGTTCCAAAACCCGAATAAATAGCCAGATGGTTCTTGGTATCTTCTACCTCACAAGAATGCAAACTGACTTTATGACCTTAGGGAACTTAGCCAAAAAGAAGTAGCAGTAAAACTCATAACTGATAACATTTTGAAGTAATTTGCATTGGGGGGGGGCAATTTTTCTCCTCATGCCACCCATGTTCAACTGTGACATTTACATACTGCAAAATTTGATCATTGAAAATATCTTTAGTGCAACTGTTACAGGTTGTTTTATTACTTGAAGAAGTTGTCAATGTAAATGTGTCATTATTTTTTTCACTTTATCATTTTAATTTATCTCCGCCCCCCTCCCAAAAAAACACACCACCACAGGGGCCAGGAAAATTAATTCCCCAAATGCTGTCAACCGGGTTGAGAATCAGCAATAAACAGCTTACCGTAAAGCCTCCAGCTACAATAAAACAGCTGTCAATAAGTGGGCTGAGAGTTGGGCTGTGCAAAAACAAGTCCTCTGGATATGATGATATGAAAGAGAGAGAAGCTGGCATATCCTGTCCCAGTCTGCCAAGGCAGTGGTTCTCGGAGTGTGGTCCCCAGACTAGCAGTATCACTGTCACCTTGGAACTTGTTAGCAATGTCTATTTCCAAGCCTGACCCCAGTGTTACTGAATCAGAACCTCTCAGGGTAGGACCCAACACTCCATGTTTTAAGGAGTGCGCCAGGTGATTTTGAGGCGTAAAACTGGAGAATTAGTATCGCATTTTAAAATAATATCTAACAAGAAAACTGTTAGGTGAACACTAATAAAATTTATTGTTTAAAGGCTTGCTTATGTTTCGATCCTCTTAATCTTACAGCAGTGAACTTTGTTTTATTTTTTTAATAAATAAATACCATAACATAATATTTTGGTTTTTTAAAAAAAGTAAATTCTCAATCTGTAAATGTCAAGAGCACTTCCAAAAATTTGAAAAAAATAATTTGTGGAAAATGCAGTGACGAATTTGTTATATTCAAGAAAAATAAAAGCTTTGTAGAGTAGAGTAAATGATTTACAATTACTTTGCATGTTCTTTGTAGGTAAACCAAGGGAAAATAGCAAGGGGGAAAAGTTAGAAAAAATAGGAATCGATGTATCACAAACTAAACCATGGTGTAAAAGCCAGACATTGTGTATCTACTTCATAGACAATACAAAATAGTGATATTTAAGTTTGGTAAACCTTTTTCAAGAATCTTGCATTTTACCCACATATCAATTAGCAGCATAAGGTGAAAAAGTGTTCTGTAATAGCAATTGTGCCCCCAATTACAAATCTTCACAGATTATGTTAGTTTATAAATGTCTTTGAAAATTTTTGTAGTAGTAAACATTACTTTTTCAAAATTGTGTAGTTTCAGGAACACATTTTATAGAAAAGTCACTAGTTGACATGAAGAAGCTCAAAAAGCAGTTTTTGCTTTTTAGCTTAACTAGAACATCTTCAGTTAACAACCATATAGTTCAGTGAAAATAAATTTGTAAGGGAAAGTATGTCATTTATGTTCTTCACTCATACAAAATATGCTCCCTTTACATAAATTTGTACTTGTTGTTCTGTATATCACCACTACCTCTACTGCCTTCAGATACGCGTTTTCTCCAACATATTTTTTTATTTTTCAGTGTGAAAACGTTTGAAGGGTGTAAGCAAAGCCATTTTAGTAGCTCTTTATCATAGCAGAGAATTACAACTACATTTGAACATCAGAAGGCCTACAGGAGAACTGGAAGGTGACACAGTCACAATGAATGGAAAAAATACACTTTGGTTCCAGTTAGAGAATTACTCAGTGTCCTATTTGAAAGATTACATCACATCACACAAATGAATTATGTTTATAACTGACTAAGCCTCAGCAGAAGCTCTTTGCATACTTTGCTAAACTGCGCTTAACATTTATGTCACTGTATTATACATAGGTTCAACTTTTGGGAGAAGTCAAAAAAAGTACATTGATGCTAATACCCCCCACACTTAGATGAAAAGAAAGATGATGTGAAAAGTACATCAGTACATTTCTTTGGTAAACAAATTTCAGATCTTACATGAAAAGTTTTAGCTCATTTAGTTTTTTAAAGATAATTATGCAAATTATAAAATACTATAAGTATATTGTGAGTGACCTTCACAATAAAAGTAATAAAAAATTATTGTCATTAAAATAGCAACTTCTTAATTAAATGCAATTAGTTTCATAAATTATTTTTCTTATCTTAATTAACTATTTAACAACTTTTGAACACCTCTAATAAGCCATTTCTAAATTTTAAAACATCAACCTCTTTTCAAGCGCTAATAAAGTTAACACAAAAATTAGTAATTGCAACTTTGATTTAATGAAATAGTTTCATAGTTTCCTTTAGAACTTCTATACTGATTTATTTTTAAGTCCATTCATCTGTGTGTTTAAGCTGCAAACATTTGTACTTTTAAAATGCTCTAGATGTTTAATATTTTACTTTAAGAAATGGAGATTTTAGTAGTATAATTATAGGCACTGTACTTAATATTCTGGGAGTATCTGTGTGACTCATTGTCAAAATTATTTTTATAAATGCCTCATTACCATGATGTCTTGAAGTCATTTGAGAGCAATAAATAATAGTCTGTAAGGGAGAAACAGTTTCAGTAAGATACCCTACTCAATTCTCTCCTCAGAAAAGAAAAACTCTTAACTCTCCAGAGACTAATCAATGACTGTCAATACTATCCTGCAAATCACTTTTGCTTTCCTTAATGTTCTGAAATCAATGTGTTCCTTATTTTTACACAAGCACAGATGGCCCATCACCATAGGTGAACTCCATACCAACAAAGATAGAACTTGCATAATGAAATCCTAGAAAGTTGTAGCGCAAGTTAGTCACAAAAGAGCAAGCAAATGAACTTAAATGCTAGTTGCTACAGAGCAACTATCATTAAATAAAAGGTATCTTTGGTTGTACTACCAGCTTGATCCTTCCCTCCCCCCTTTCCTTGCTACTGCGGGATTGGCACCTGGCCAGCAAAAGTGACATGATACCCTAGTGCCATCTACAGGCTATTATCGATATTCAAATTTTGTGGCAACAGACAAGCACCAGTCAAATAAATTAGACAGCGCTGCATTTAAATCTTTATTAACAAGGAATTATTAGACCTAAGAAAAACTAATTCTGGATTTGGTTGAAATATGAGTTTCTCAGCCTCTTAATCCCTCTTCATATGGCATATTTCACAGTTTAAAATGAGTTATGACAGATCACTTATGCATTACTAAGATGAGAGTATTTACAATGGGTTCATTATTTTCTCTATATAAATCAGTTATATTAGGCAGTAAGCATTCCTTTTTTTTTGAACTTTTTTTGAAAGAGTACTTGGCCATTGTGGACACTAAAAATCTTTCTATTAAATACCCAATTTAATATATTACAATAAAATAATTTGAATCAAAAAGAAGACTTCCTATATGGCTTACTTGCAATCTATCAACAATCATGTGCTTCACAGCTGATGTACATTTAATATTCTACTATCATGTTTAGAGACTAAAAAAAAATTAACCCCTTTAGCAACCACAGCTTCAACATAATTGCAGTCAGACCTTCAAACGTCATTTAAAATCTGAGATTTGAAGGTGACTTTTTAGATCAAAAGGTAACGTGAACATCTTGAAGCAGTCAATTTGGAAACCCCAGGAGCAGAATTTGGCATATTGGGACAGGTTTTCTTCTTCGGCAAACATCATCTTGGGACATTTTGGAATAATTTCCTCTTTTCATCTTTTGCCATTTGAAGGAAACTGGGAGGTTAAATAATTCTCAGAACTCAGAAATTTCAAAGCTGTTCTAAAAATTCTTGACTGAGCCCCAGAGGAATAGAAAAGGGGTCAAGTTTTTTTTTTCCTCTTTGAAACTAAGCTAAAGTTAGACCAAAACAATAGACACACTGGCACGTTAATACTGGTTGACGGGGCACTTGTACGCAGTACTTATAGACCAGTAAAAGTGCTCGTTTACCTGTCTGGTGTGTAAGGGGCCCTTTGTCTTGAAGCCTCCTTGGGAACTGCACTCTGAGGCACTGAAGTGATCTGAACTAGTGGAAGAGCGTTTGGAAAGGGTGTCACAACCCCCGACAAAGGTGTTGTCCAAAGGCAGTTCCTGAATCACATGATGCTTTTTCACAGATACGGGAGTGTCTGGTTTGAGATGAAAAGCAGGCTGTGGAGAAGCAGATTTGTAGTGCTTGGCCAGGTCAGGGCTGTTGGGCTTGAAGGTGGTTGGGGGAGCCGGGCCCCAGTCAAATCTTCCTATGCTCTGCTCCTCCAACTCAGCCGGCAGGCTTATCGTCCCATTGATAGGTTCGTGAACTGCATCATCGGGTTTGGACTCTTCAATGGTGACAAAGTTCAAGAGAGAGCTCTTGGGAGACTTTCTTTTCTTCCTTTTCTTTTTCTTGTTCTGTTTGTTCTCCTGGTTTGGGGACATCCACTCGGCACCCTGCTTGCTTCTCTGGGCGGCTTTGAACCTCGACGCATGGCGACAGCGCACCAGAACAGTGACGAAGATCACGACGATGACCACCATGGCGCCTGCGACGATGGCAATCATGATCGTGAGATAGTCCTCGTTTTGATAGGGTTGGCTGCTATCCCCTATGTTCCTGTCCAGTGGGGTCTCCATAGTCCTGCGAATCAAGTCATAGATGTAGGAGGCGTTTCCCGCAGTGTCATTAACATAAAGAAATACAAGCACTAGTGTGTGCAAAGCCTTAGGGTATCCCAGGTCACTAATGTTGACCACCAAACGATGCAAGCCCACATCAGTAGGTGCCGGTTTTTCTTCTAGAGTAATGTTACCCGTGACTGGGTCGATCCGAAACAAGCCTTTGCTGTTTCCACTCACAATGGTATACTTCAATTCAGCGTTCATTCCAGTGTCAATATCCACTGCAAAGACTTCTGCTACCACGGAGCCAGGAATGGCTGAGAGGGGCACCAACTTAAAGGAAGTATTCGACGGTGGAGAAATGACCACTGGGCTATTGTCATTGACATCCATGACGTTGATGGTAACTTTTGCAGTAGAGGAACGAGGTGGTTGTCCTCCATCAGTGGCTTTGACATCAAAAGTGTAGGAACTCTGCTGCTCTCTGTCGAAGGAAACATTTGACTTTATGACTCCAGAATAGGGGTCCAACACGAAATTCTCATTGTCGTTTAGAATAGAAAGAGTCACAGCTTTATTCTCTCCAGCATCTGCATCCGTCACTGTGATTACCCCCACAGTACTATACTTTGGCAGATTCTCAGACACAAAAAATTGAAAATGATTATGAGTAAACTTGGGGCTATTGTCATTCTCATCCAGAACAGTAACTATCACAGCCGCTTGGCTTTGGAGGGGAGGGGTTCCATTGTCCCTGGCAGTTACTGTAAAAATGAATCGTTCTTGTTCTTCTCTGTCAAAGACTCTGGAGGCTGTCAAAACTCCTGTCTTTCGGTCCAGATCAAAGAAGGAGGCATTCGGTCCAAGCTGATAAACGATATCTGCATTTTTCCCACTGTCTTCATCTGTGGCACTAATAGTTGTTAAGTATAACCCACGTCGGTTGTTTTCAGAAACTGACAGCTCAATTACAGGCTGGTTGAAAATTGGTGGGTTGTCATTTTCATCCTCAAGCTTAACCCTTACCAGGGCAGTCTGATTTAAACTGGGCTTTCCAGAATCAGAGGCAACAATTTTAAAGCTGAATTCTTTGGTGCCCTCATAGTCCAACAAAGAAGAGGTCTCTAACAAATATTGGTTGTCATATACCGCCTTTAAATGAAAGGGGACCTCTCTTTCAATAAAACAGATCACTTTGCCATTCACATCTGTGTCCTTATCTGAAACTGTAATTAGGGCAATCTTTGTATTGACAGGATCTTTCTCAGATAAATACACAGTGCCATTGATGGGACTTATAATGTACCTGAGGTCTATGTTAGGAGGGTTATCATTGACATCGGTGACATTGATGGTGACCGTTGCTCGAGCAGGAGTAGAGCTACCATCACTGGCCAGAACTGTCACTTTGTGAACGGCTGTCTCCTCTCTATCTAGGGACCTCTGAACTGTAATCAGCCCAGTAGTGTTATTTAAAGCAAAGAGTCTTTTGGTAGCAGGGGCGACCTGGGCTCCAAAAATGTACCGGATTTCAGCATTACTGCCTATATCTGCATCAGTGGCATGGAGCTGAATCACAGAGGTACCTACAGGAGCATTCTCCGGAATATGAACCTCCACTTGACCCTCCTTAAACACTGGCCTGTTGTCATTGACATCACTTACTGTGACCTGCAGTATGGCTGTGCTGGACTTCTGGGGAGTGCCACCATCCTCGACTTTGATTTTCATCACATAGGTATCTTTCTGTTCTCTGTCCAAGTTTTGCTGAACAATCAATTGTGGCCACTTCTCTCCCTCCGGAGTTTCCACAATATCCAGACCAAAAACACTCTGCCCATTTAACAACTCATAATGCTGTACACCATTGAAGCCTGTGTCGGGATCTGTTGCTGATGGAATTGGAAAGCGGCTGTTGATCAAAGTGTTTTCTGGAATGGAAATATTGATGACAGGAGATGGAAACATGGGGGCATTATCATTGGTATCCTTGACAATTATTTTTATTTTGATCAGCCTGAAAAAGTCATTGGGGAGGATCACCACCTCAAGTTCAAAGAAACACTCATTCTCCTCAGCATACGAGGCTCCAGCACAGAGTTTTTCTCTGTCTATTCTGTTGGAGGTTGTGAAAATCTCCCCAGTGCTGCTGGATACTTTCACCAAAGGGGCATCCCCAGCTTTAGAAACCAGTCTGTAGACAAGGCTGGCACTGGTCCCTGTGGCAGCACTGATGTGAGAAATGTTCAGATCCTTTGGTATGTTTCCTATGGGCACGTTTTCAGGCAGTTCCTCTCTAATAGTGTAAATAAGTTCTTGAGCTATTGCAGAATCCAACCTTAAACAGGCAATCAGAGCAGCCAACAGGTAAAAATCCCTCAGGTCCATGATAATGTATTTATTTTCTTTTCCTGGATTTTAAGGTTTAAAGGTTTCCACTGAGGAATGATGTACGAATTGCAAGAGGAAGCGTGCATGGACTGGAGGATGCATTACATCTCATCACTTATTTGGAGACAGCCACTGTCAACACAATTGTACAGACAATATTATTCTTCAGTAAACAGAAACACACCATCACAAAATAGCAAACACATTTTCCCCTGATATTAGTAAACATGGCAGTTTGCTCTGCCACTGTTTGTAAGTTAACTCTGTGGATAAAAACACCAAATATCTCCTGCTTGTTGCATTTGCCCAGAGAAAATGAATTTTTTACTTTTGAATTAAGGACAGTTGCTATTTTTATCTATATTCACCCACATTGTTTTCTAGAATACTGTTTAATTCAAAACATGCATTCTTGTTCTCCTCTTCCCCTCCCCCTGTCTTACCCGCCTTCTGGCCTCTAACCCACCTCCCTCAATTTTTGTAGGCGCAAGTGAAAAACGCTAAGTATTTAGCTATGGTTACTGCTAATTGCTTTGTCACATGTCAAATGTATTTTCTTCTTTGCCACACTGAGTCATCTCTTTTTTTCTAAAAAAGACTGTTTTTCTTTCCTCCCAGTTCTTCAACTGCCTTCTAATACAATCTTACTGGGAAATGAGCATCCGGACATGCTGCTGCAGCATCAGAAGCAAGAGTCACCGGCCACTACATATCCTCATCGCCTAAAAGCACAATACCAAGACTTCAAATTTCTAAACCACAGCTTGCCCTCCTTTCTCCACATTGACAGATCACCCCCAGTGGAATTCAAAAACACATTAAAACTTTTAAAAATGTATAATAATATAGGATTCCTTATTCTTGAGGTGGAAGAGAGTGCCAAGATGTAAGTGAAACGCAGCTAACATTCCCATGTAACACCACAATATTTTCTACTGAGCATAAAAGAGAAAAAAATGCAGCTTTCTTAATCCTGATTTCTGGCTAAATTTTAGTAACATTTGCCACACATAAACACTGCAATTCAATAATGCAGGTAAAAAGGCTGTGTTTAGATGCTCCCCTAACTGAAATTTAGATGGGTGCAAGGCTCCAGGCAGACACCTACTTGAGTAAGACTGGTCAGTTTTCAGGCTCTAATCTTATCTGCATTAGGCTGCACGGTAGCTGATGCCCGCGATTAGTTCCGGCAGAGTGATGCAGGTAGGGATGCAGATACAGCCGAGTAGGTGAGCTCTGCCCCAACCGTCTACCAATTACAAACATCCCTCGTCTACACCGAGGACATATCTGAGCACGGAATTTACAATTGTGCATGCGAAAGTTTACACTTACGTTAGTTGCCTCAACCTTTCCCCTCTCCCAGTATGCTGCAGTTAGGGATGATTTGTTCCAACACATAGAAAGCCATGCATCTGGTAGCACCAGTTTGGGGAGAAATCAGAAGCAGCAAAACGTTTCTTCCTTGTAAATTGTATTGCTTCGGGCTGGCAAATTAGCAACTCCAGAGAACAAATTCACAGATATGTCTTTAGTCATTCTCTCCACATTTCGTCTCTGTCACCCACCGGGTCTGGGTTCTTCTGTGTATTTAGCACACATACAACATCCAGTTGCACTTCTTCAGCTCAGGAGTATTTTCCACAGCATCAGGCATACCATTTCCATCCGATGCCAATACTGCTTAAGTCTCTAACTTCTTGCAGGAAACGTCAGAGTTGGGGTGATGCTGATGCTCTGGCTCTCTCCGGATGACAGCTGCCCCCAGATCCCTAATCGGTTATGTCTCCCGTGCGTCCGAGACTCCGAGGCGCTCCTTCCAGCCTCGCACGCTCTCCCTTTCCCCTCTCCTCTGCCCCTCTCTCCTTCTCCCTCTCCTCTCCTCTCTCTGAACTGAATTTCTTGATATAACTCTCAATAAGCCCAGAGGGAGGGCGTGCCGGCCGCGGCCCCGCCCCCGGCCCCTGATTGGCCAGCATCTTGCGGTGCGGGCAGCCGCGGCCGGCGCGGGGGCGGGGCGCCGAACAAGGCGCTGACTGTCTCCCAGCCTCCCCTCCTCGCACCCCCTCGGCAGCCGCGAAAACGCGGAGAGGCGATCCCGGCCCCGGGGGAGCCGGGTTCCGGGAGGCGCACTGAGCATGCCCAGCAGGGTCCGGCGCTGGCGCGGCGCTCGCGGGCGCTGGCGGGCCGGAGCCGCCGGGCCGGGCTGTCTGGGGACGGGGCGGAGCGGGAGCCCCGTGGGGCGCGAGCCCGGGCCTGGGACGCGGCGGACGGAGACCGGGGCGCGCGACTCTGGGCGCAGGTCTCGCACTTCCTTGCTGAGTGACGGGGAAAGCGCACGGATGGGGGTGCCTGCCGGGGTCGCGGCGCGAGGCGCAGGGCCGCCCTGGCAGGGGGCACGGGCCGGCTCGTCCCCGGCCGCGTGGACCGGACGCTGGCCCGGCGCGGCGACTCCAGGCTTCCCCGGCGGGGACGCCGCAAAGGCGGGCGGAGAGGGCGAGAGCGAGCAGCGGGGATGGCGGGTTTTCATTTCGGTCGAGCCCGGAAGGAAAATGAATCCGAGCTTCCCGC
>NW_007066049.1:188082-249339 GCF_000164805.1 Carlito syrichta | reverse complement strand
TGGGAGGAGGCCCGCGGCTGCTCCCGGCTGTGGGCGCTGCCCTGCGGTGCACTCTCTGTGGATCCCAACTTTCCTGCCCGTCTCGTCTTCCCGTGCAATCCACTCCTCCGACGCCAGCGCCGTAGGATGTCCTCGCACGTTTCTCATCTTCACGCGGAACTGGATGCGATGACTCCCGAAAGGAGTAGCCTCATCCCTCAAAGAGCGGCCCCCAAAGCACTCGCTCTGTTTGATTGCTCTCTTAAAATCAGCAAACCCCGAAGGTTTGGTTTGTGTAATGGCTCGTACCCACCTCGCCAGATCCCCGAGCAAAGTTTGGGGGATTGACAGTAACAGTTCACTCGAACAAAAAACGTATTTTCTCCATGACCTATAAAGGTTGTCCGAGAAGGTCTTAGTGCGTGATTGAATAACTTGTTCTAACTACAGGAAGAATGAAGGGCTTGATGTTCAACCTCTTTGTTCCCCATTCTGTACCGGGATGTGTGGGCATTAAGGGTTCCTCACATACTTATGCACTATGATGGTATGTTCGAGAATACCTCTTGGTTTTTTAGTACAGTGGTTTTCTTTCTAAATGAGAACATTTATTTTTAGATGCTAAATTTTAAAGTAAAACACACACACACAAATCAGACCTACCAAGATATATATTGTATAAAGTAAGTCTGTTTTTACCCAGCTCGTTTGGCATCATGATTTCCCCCACATGTGATTGTAATCTCTTTTTTATTCATACTTCTCCTCAAGTGAATATTCACAGTACAACTGCAGTGTCTAAAAGCCTACTGTAAAAATCCATTAATCTCTTACGTGTGAAATATAAAACACTTTCCTTGCAGACAGTAAGTTGATAGCCAAGAGACTCTTACTATGGTAACATTTTATATGGTTTGAATATGGAAAATTTAAGAATAAAAAGAACCACTTAAGCACCTGGAAGTCAAGACAAAAATATTTCCTCACAACAATGCCAGTGAATTAAAGGATGATTCTTTTATCTTACCACAGTGAATGATCATTTTGCCATTCAGAAAATCTACAATTAAAGCTAGTACATTGTTCAGTTTGTCACCTGTTCTATGCTCTGAACTATTTTTAAATAAATGAACAATTCTTCTGATCCATTTACAATAAACATAGTGGCACAGCCACTTTCCAGATCACTTCATAAGCAACATAGTTAGATCATATTATTCTAATCATACCGCAGTCATTTCAAAGTCACGTTGTAGTCGCAACACATAGCTTAGCAATAGTTATTTAACATCATTATTAAACGAAATTGTTGCTGTTTGCTAAGGTATAGCTTCACTTGCTGGCAGAGCCCATTATTACTTGGTGCTCATGAATGAAATCTTATTATGAACCCAGGATGAAGGTTAGGGAAGGGAAAAAAAAGAAATCATCACATGATTTAATTTATGACTATGAGACTCCAATTAAAGAAAACCACAGGTCAGAGCCCCAGAATGAAATATGTCTAGATTCTTTTCAGAGGAGAATGAGTGAATGCTAGAGATAGAGCTACCAACTCAGGGCATTCCATCTTGTAGGTGTTTATTTCACATATTCAAATTATTGAGATTCCTTAATCACAGCAGTTCTACCTCTTAAAACTAGAATGGTTGAGGTTTGTTTGCCCTATTATATTCCAACTTACAAACTCTAGAATTAGAACTGTTGTCAGAGATCTTGTTAATATTCCTAGAAAAAAATTAAATATAAAGGGCTATACTCCTCGGCCCTCTACTACCATAACTTGGGGCTTCTGCCCAAGATACTATATAAACTATTTGTATAACTAGAGCTGTCCACAATCCACCTCTCCAATATTGTTTTTAAAGTTATATCTGTGTCGTTTTGAGTTGGGAAAATATTCATTAATTTTAGTTTAAGGGGAAATCTATTTGTTTTCTTGCAGCATTTTTATCCATTTTTTCTTTAGTGAATTTGCTAAAATAATAAATTTCCGATGATATGATTTCCCATTTGCTTCTTCCTATTTATGTATTATACTTTCATTGAGATCCCCTTAACTAGCCCTTACTCGTCTTTGTCAATGCGTGTTTTCTACAGCAAGGAATTACAATGTTCTCACCTGTGCTGTACCTGATTAGTACTTTAAGAATTATGCCATCTGGGCTAGAGTAAAATGACCTAGTGTTCTCTGCAGGTTATATAGGTCATGGGATGTTTGTGAAGCTAAGTCACTGTCAGTTTGCTAACTGAAAACTAAAATGGTATTGCAGATTTACACACAAGCAGATGTTGAGTTCATAAAATTATTTTATATTTGCCAAATTTAATATTTCTCTATTTAGATATTTAAACAATAATTCCCATGTAATGGCATTGAATAACCTAAATTATTAAGCAGTTCAGTTTGTTAATTGGATTTTCATTTAGGATTTTCTAGTTACCACTCAGCATTTTAAAATTAAATTTCACACAGAGATTGTAAAGGCTTTTTCTGTAAGTTATATTTTATATAAAAGACAGACTGTAGCGCTTACAATGTTCAAATGACCTCCATAAGGACTTTAAGACTAATATTTTCAGCTCTAATAAACTAGTTCTATATTCCAATCATAGTTAAACATAAAAAAAAAAAAACTTTTGTGTCCTGTACTTCTAAGGTTCCTTTAATCCAGATGTCTTATTGTGTCTAACAGACATTAATCAATCAATCACAAGAGCTCTTATGTCACAGCAGGTATTATTGTCCCCATTTCACAAAGGGACTAGACTGTTATACTTCTGAGGGACACTTGTGCTAAAAAATTTAAGGGTTATTTGTATTTTCACTGCTTAAAAATGACAATGCAGAATTTTAACACCACATAAAGAAAATTAACACCTTTTTAAGGTTGTGCAAACTGGCAATGTGTAGTAAGCTTCTTGAATAATTCTTTTGACTCACTATTTATTATTAGCTCTTTCCATTTGGATACCTTTTTTCTTTTCTTTACTTTTTTTTTTTTAAGGAAAACCTAGTCCAAGGTAATCAAATCACAAAGGAAAGCTGGTGACAACCTTCATTTTCTTTGAATGACTGAACTAAATTTATCCCAATTTGCTATATTTTTATGACTGCCAACGATTATAAATGTCAGGTTTGTAGCTCTAACAGTTATCACAATATAAACTGACATTTTCCAGTGCCACTATTTTATCATGATTACTATATAAATAAAGAAAATATTGAATTCTCAAGTTTCGCTATTGCTTCTTTAAGATTTCAGATTATTTATAGACATAGCTTTCATAACAAATGCTTTTCTGCATCACAGGTAGGGCTCAAGCAATCATATAGGAAAACATGAAAAAATATATTTAAGGTAGTAAACAGACTAAATATGTATCACATTTAATCTTAAATAATTTGATTAAAGTCATGTAATTTACAGTGAAAACTTTATTAGTTCTTTAGGATATTTATTTCTGTAGGTAAAAGTGTTAGATTAAAATATTAAGTATTATCTATTCAATTCACATAAGCTGATAAATGTACAAGGACGTAGGAGGAGCGTGCACTTTGTTCAGAAGCACAAAATATTTACACAAAAACAGAGACCAAAAAAATGTTGAGACAACACATTTCAAGCACAATAGCATTTGCCCAAAAATATTTAGGAAAAAGGTTTTTTAAAAGATAACTCCAAAAAAAAGCAACAGATACTGGAGAGGATGTGGGGAAAAGGGAACATTTCTACGCTGTTGGTGGAAGTTTAAACTAGCACAGTCTCTGTGGAAAACAGTTTGGCGAGTCCTAAAAGATCTAAAAATCGACCTCCCATATGACCCTGCAAACCCCCTGCTGGGAATATACCCAGAGTAACTCGCTCTATGAAAAAGATACCTGCACTTGCATATTTATTGCAGCATTGATCACAATAGCAAAAACATGAAACCAACTGTGCTGCCCATCAAAAGAGGACTGGCTAAAAAAAATGTGGTACACATACATGATAGAATATTATGCAACCACAAAGAAGAACAAAATTATGAACTTCACAGCAACTTGGATGGACTTAGAGTCTATAATACTGAGAGATCTATCATAGAAACAAAGAACTTAATATCATATGTTCTCACTCATAAGTGGACCTTGAACAATTATAATACTATAAGAAAAGGATTGGTAGTAGTGGGAAATTGCTGGGATGGGGGGCTGCACCTCATTAACAAGGGTACCTGCATCATGTATACTTAAGCCTGAATTGTATCCCACATCTTTAAAATAAAAAAATAAAATAAAATATAAGTAGTACAATGTCTTAAAATTTTTCTTTCATTATGGTATCATTAATAAGAGTATGTTTTTGAAAACAACTTTGTGTTACTTGAAATAACATTATTTTGGAAACTTTCAATCTCTGTTCCTCCAGTCCTATCTTCTTTATTCTTATAATGCTGTTTGTGTACATATACATATTTTTAAATAAAGTTACATGATATTCTTCTAGAAGCCCAATTTGTTATATAATGTACACATTAAATAGACTTACTAATATAGGGCGTGATGGATAAGTCTCATTTTTTTCTTACAGTCTCCTCTTAGGGACCAAATGCCACCCACAGTCCCCCTCTAAGTGAATTAGAATGAGTCAGTGAGACAATGTATATTGTTGACCACTGCAGAGCTGGCTAACTCCAGTTCTCTGATAACACCAAAGTATCGGAGGTGGAGAGTGCTCACCCTTTGAAAGATACTGTCATGCTTTTTGTGGAAATTAAGTTAATATCACTCTGCTAATAAAATATATATGTCCATGTACATCTGTGTATTGAGAAATGTTTAAGAGAGCTGGTCTGCTTTAAAATAAGTCAGGGTGCATCATAAAATAGATTACTAAAAAAGAAAAGAAATGTATGTTATGAGAAACATGTGTGATGATTACAAGAAAGCTTATTTTTAAAAAATTATCCTTGGAAAAACATCACTTGTAAAATATGAAAAACAACAAAAACCTTTTACAATAGCTTTGAAAATGTTATGTTTCCTGATGTCACAACGATATTCATGTAAAGGTTTTATTTTGAGAATAAATAAGCATACTTAAAAAAAAATCTATGGCCTAACTGCAAATGTATTTGTGTAATTTCTATAAGCAACAACCGTACCAACATAGATATCTTTCGTGGTCATGCTAAAAAAGAGTAATTACATTATTTTTGAGTAATATTTGTCTCTCACCATGGAATGAGGCTGAATTTTCAGACTATTAATACAGATATAAGTAGAACCTGTAGCAGGTGAAACTTCAGGTAAGTAACACAGTAGGAAAACGTGGAAACGAGAATTACACAAAATAATTATGAAATACCTGACAGATAAACTCAGTGTTAAAAATCATCTAATCAAACATTCAAAAACCTATTTATAGGTTTTTATAAAGTCCTACTGTATAAAACATTCCTAATAAAATTAAAAATACCTGCTATATTGAAAAAGAAAAAAACAACCTTACTACACTGAGAATTCACTTTATGTTTTAGAGTTTAAACATTTTGTTTGTTACATTAATTTTTTTTCCATTTTGATTTTTATTTTAGAGTTGTGGGGCACATGTGAGGATTTGTTACATAAGTAAACTGTGGGCAGGTGAGGTTTGGGCTTCTAGCTGGTCCTCTCTCCCTCTGGTAGTGACATGGTACCCAATGGGTGGTGGCTTGCTCCTTATCCCCCCTGCAGCCTGACCGCTCCTGTTGTGTCCAGTGCTAGTTCCTGCCTTTGTGCTCACGTGCCCAGTGTTTAGGGTTGTTACATGAATCTTAATGGTCTGAATGCTCACTAACAAGTTTTGATAATTCCCATATACATAAATATTAAAAATCCAGTTTTTTAAAAAAAAATCTTCATATTGGCCTTTGGGAGGCCGAGGAATGCAGATTGCCTGAGCCCAGGAGTTGGACACCTGTTTGGGCAACATAGCAAAACCTTATCTCCACAAAATACCAAAAAATTAGTTGGGTGTGGTGGCCCACATCTGTAGTACCAACTACTTGGGTTGCTGATGTGGAAGGATCTCCTGAGCCCAGGAGGTCACTGCACTCCAGCCTGGGTGAGAGAGAGAGATTCCCTACTCAAAAAATAAAAAATAAAAAGGAATCTTCATACTGGCCCGGATTCTTTACTGAGCTTATTAATGTGAGGATAATATGCTAAAATCGACTTCTTTGTGATTTAAATAACATTTAAGGGTACTTAACTGATTCCATGTTTCTCAGAGTTTGATGTGAAAAAAAAGTAACCCCGACACAACAAAGAATTATCTGGCCCAAACTGGCACTTGTGTGAAAGTTGAGGAACCTTGCTTTAGGTAAATAGTATTTGCACTTATATATCTCATTTATTTAAGCAATTTTATATAAAAGTCCTAAATTACCAAATCAACAATTAAAATATCCTTACAGTTTATTTATACAGACTTAGAGGAATTTGTACAAAATGTTACAAATTATTTTTCCAGAATTCTAGCTGAAATCTGAAGAAATAAATCTGTCTTCTAGCCCTTAGGAACAAATGTTACATCTTTATAGAAAGCACAGTAAATCTGCAAGTCAACCATCGGACCTAAGCATGCCATTTTAGTACATCCTTGCTTTCAGAAAAGGTAATATTCTTCATTGTAAATAAGAGGCATTTTTTATTAGTTTTATAATAGTGTTCAATATAGCCTACATACAACTTAAAATGTATGGCATAATTTTATCATTATTTCTACAATTTGGTAGTTAAAAATAATAAGCCACCCACACATTTTCGACAAAATATGATTGACCTAGATTCTGTTCTACATCTGTAACTCACTTGAAATGTTCATTAGGTGAAAAAATTAAAACTACAATTACTTCAAATAGCGAGGAAAACTTACCTTGATTCTAAGATTTTAAGTTCTAATAGAGCATCCATAATTTCCTTCAAATCTGTGATCATATACAAGCTTTTAAAAAAGTAATATAATTCATGAGGTTAGTTGCTACAATTTATTTTGCCCTGATTATCATAGTTTTAGTAACTTACTTTAATTTCTTCAAAAAATGCAGGTCACATATACATTTATATTCTAAAGTTTTGGGGTCAATGTAATTATTTCTGGAAACTTGCAAATTAAATTGCAATAGCGACCTAATAAATGAGCAAAAATTTGCTTACTGAATTAGGTTAAGCATTAATTCAGAGCAAAATAGAAATGCTGAAAAAATGTTGAGTACAAGAAAAATCAATTATTAACTATGTATTATTTAGCTCAATCGAATGTCATTGTAAGAGTTAAGAGGTCTAAAATAATGCCTAAATATAGTAAACACTGCCATCTAGAGGAATTATTTTATAATGCATAACAAAATGAAAATACCCAAAGGTGTGAAATAAATGGGCATTACTTTACTTTTTATTTTATGTTTTATAAATCTGACAAAAATGTTTATGTTTTATAAAATTACCTTAAATATCATTCATCTTTTTTATTATAATTTCAAGTATCCAATACTAATACATTGTCAGAGAATTTCTTTGAAATTTTTTTTATTATCCGTGAAGTTTTTAAGTTTTTATACTTGTCAGAGAGTAATTTAACTTTGATATTATAAATAAGTTATCAGATAAGATAATCATATTTTTGCAAAAGATAATAAGAATCAAAAGCTAGAAAAACTAGCAATACAATCAGGTTAATGCATATGTAATTTACAATAAATGTTTGTTTCAGAAAAGCAACAAAATTACCTGTGCTATTCTTGTTATTTATTTCCCCTTTTGTATTAGTTTTAGTGTGAAAATTTTCCAATCTTATTTCATTAACTCACGCAATGTGCTGATTTCTAAGATCTGCTTCTTAGGAAGTTATCCACTGGGCAATGGTGGCTGAAACTCTGTGGGGTACTCAGGCCCTGAAAAGGTGTAAGACGAGGTAACTTCCTGTGTGGTCAATACAAATAGAAGTAGTAGCACTTATGAAATTTCCATTGTCAAAAATCGGTGAATAGTAAAAAAAAAAAAAAAAATTATCCTATGACAATTTTTCCAGGCACCAGGGGTACCTATTTTTAAATTTACTTTTAAGTTTTATTTTTAAAATCTATATTTAAGTTTAGTTATAAATATAACCTTTTATAGTTAAAATTATGGAAATATTGCCTAGTGAAATTTATTTTTATATGTTTCTTAAACTAGATTACTAGTAACATGTGTTAAACAGTACTTTGTATCAGTTGTGATCAATATTATGTGTACTTGCAGTTTTTTGAGATGCTACGTTAGCATTTTTTAATAATATACCTTGCTCAAAGAGTTAGAGATCATAAATTTAATTCCGTGACTAGAAAGAGACACTAGAGTGTAAATTTCAAATCAAGTCAAACAAGACAGATCCATAACATTACAATGTAATTCTGCTAAGTTGCTGTAAAGCTGTGGAGACGTCTATTTAAGGGTGAAATCTATGACAAGTTAGTGTAAAGGTAATTTTTCTTCTCATAATTCGATGTTTAATTATAATGAATATCCACAAATCTATACAACTTCTTTGATTATAATTTTACATTTGCCCGTGCTGATGGAATGCTGACTAGTGTCATCATCACCATGTTGCATCTGGTGTTTTAATTGTGAATGACCACTGAGGAGAAATGAAGAAATTCAATCAATATTAATGTACTTATGTATAGCTTCTTTTTTGGTGGAGACTTTTTGTAGTATATATTATTTAATATCACAGATTCGTATATTATATATTGTAAATGTAAGAATATGTGGAAGAAAATAGCATGTCACAAAAGAGTAGAAAACCTAAAAATTTTGGCCATCTCTGTCCACCCCTAACATTGGATCCTTGTCTTTTAAATAGGAAAGTTTTCATATTTAAAGAAATAGTATAATCCTCTATCTAGATTCAGCAATTTTTAATATTTATGCTCATTAAAAAAATTGCTTTTCCATGTATTTGCTCAAATATTTGAAGGTAAGATATAGACCATATTATCACAACGTCATTCAGCACACATCTCAGAAAAATAAGGATCATAGGCTATATAAGCACAATATCATTATCACACTTAAGAAAGTGATACTTCCATAAACACATCTAATGTGTAGTTTATATTGATTTTTGTTTTATTGTATCCCAAAAAGTTGACAGATACTTGTGTTATCTTCCTTTTCTAGATTCAGTCTAATCTGTTCACATTATCTTTCTTATTTTGTCTCTTAAGTCTCGTAAACAGTTCCTTCAGCTTTTTCCATAATAAAACATTTTTGGTGAGTTTAGGACCCTTGTAGGATAGACTTGTACAATCTGGATTTGCTTAGTTGCTTCCTTTTAGGGTTATCAACTTGGTTCTCTGTGACCTCTGTTTTTGTAAACTGAAAGATCTAAAGCAGTGCTGTCCAGTAAAAATATGATTTGCACCACATACATCATTAAAATATTCTAATAGCTACTTTCAAAAACTAATGTAAGGCGAAATTATTTTAACAATATATTTGATTCAGGCCAATATATCCACAAAATAAAATTTCTTCATGCCACCAATATAAAAATACTGATAATAGATTTTACCTTCTTTTTATAAAGTGCTATTTTAATAAAATCCAATGTGTATTTCATCCTTACAGCACATTTTGTCTTTTTTTTCTAATTTTTATTTTAGAGTTATGGGATACATGTGAGGATTTGCTATATAAGTAAATTGCGTGCAGATGAGGTTTGGGTTTCTTTTTTTTTTTTTTGAGTTGGAGTCTCACTCTGTCACCTAGACTGGTGTGCAGTGGCCGCTCCCGGTCACCGCAGCCTCGACCTGCTGGGCTCCGGCGATCCTTCCGCCTCAGCCTTCCGAGTAGCCGGAATTACAGGCACGCGCTATCACGCCGCTGATTTTTGATTTATTGTAGAGATGAAGTCTCGCCAAGTTGCCCAGGCGGGTCTCGAACCCGCGGACTCAGGCAATCCACTCACCTCAGCCTCCCAAGGAGCAGGATTACAGGCTGAGCCACCGAGCCCGGCTGAGGTTTGGGTTTCTAGTGAGCCCTTCCTTCCCCGATAGTGGGCATGGCACCCAAAGGGTGGTTGAGTCTCCCTCATGCCCCCTCTTCCTTCCCTCCCTTTTACCCTCCGTCCCTCTCTCCCTGCTTTAGCAGTGCCCAGCATCTGTGGATGTTGCCTTTGCCTTACACCACATCTTAATTTGGACTAGTCACAATTCGTATGACTGTCATATTGTTTATCACAGGGCTAGGCCTTGATTAAATTAAAGGTGAATATTCTGGGTGATTATAGTTGGCAGGTGAGGTTGTGTGATTCATATTCAATTCCACCAGGAGACCCATATGCCAGATTGTTTCACCGTTCATGGTGGGAGTGTGGTCATTTTACTAAGGAAGTAACTGCAATCCTTTTCATTGTAGAGGACTGTTCTTCCTTTTAACTAGTAAATGGTCTGTGGAATGATGCATTGACTTTGTGAATATGCTATTACTTGACAAATTGGCACCAATTAATCCTAACATCCATTGATGATCGTCACATGAATCCCTCAATTAATAATTACATTATGTGTTGCAAAATAAGGATTTTCTAATTCAATGGTTCCTTCTTTTATTTTTAGATGTCATTCTCTGGTAGAGAATAGCTTTTCTTCTTTCTTTTACTATTGTTTTCTTTTAAAATTCCCAAACAATCATTTCAAAATTTCAAATGCTCCACATTTTTTGAGGTTTTATTCTTCATAGAATCCTTTTTCCTTGAATGTAAATTTGTCTCAAATAATTCTGAGTGTACTGGATAGTTCTTGGTTCACTTTAATTTTGAATCCACTTTGATGGAAGTGGTCAGAATCCAGACCTTGTGCCTGGGAGGACAGCCAGTCTCTTATCAGGAGTACTCATTAAGGAATGAGATTTTATGTTGTCAGACTGAGATTTCAGGTTTCTTTGACACATATCAGCTAGTGTAACCTAAAGTCACATATCGTCTTTCTTACTCTCAAACTCGTTGTGAGTCTTGGAATGTTCTGGGCTTACTCCAAAATTTCCTGTATTCTGAACTGTAATTTTCCTCATTTCATCTGAATATATGCTTCTTTTGCTTTTTGGTCTTCTAAAAATTAATTGAAGCTTCATATCTGCTTATGACTCTTCACTCTGGTGACTTTTGCGGCATTTCCTTGTGAGAGGGGTTTTGGTAAGCAGTAAAACAAACATAAAATAATTATCCTACCCAGAAAAATAAACTTGATATGTACACACACACATGCACCACATACATAATCTGAATTTAGTTGATTTACAAGTATATCCCAGAAACAAGTTGCTTAACTGACATTAAACTGAATGTGACATCACTTGTGCCGCTTGTCCTTGGAACAGCTTCTAGTCATCTGATTATTTCTGCCTTAAGATGAGGCATGTAGAAGGCATGGTTGAGAAAAAAATACCTTGCAGTCTCACCACGCATCGCTTTGTCTGTACTTCCCCTAGCCTTTGTGAATCTTGCTTCCCTAGGATGAAGAGTGGTATTCAGCTTGTTGTTTGACAGAAAAAGTAGTCATCAGGCAAAATATTTGAGTACAGAGTTTTCCTTGCTTTGCCATTCTGCAGAAATTAAGCCTTAACAGAAAGATCATCCCTTTGTAATATAGCTAACGAGTTTGCTTCCATGTAAGTTTCTAGGTTTGTAAAGCCATTTGATGAAAAGCCTTAAGAAAGGGAATCTCTATTGCTCTATTTCAGTTGCTGGGGCTTTTGAACTCTGTAGGAAGGCTGAATCATTGCTCAGTTATGGAAAGACAGATACAAAGAGAACAAGAAAGACAAAACAAAAATAAACAAGCAGAAAGTCCTCCCAGGCTCTCAAGTCTCAATAAGTGCTCTAGATTGTCCCCAAAGGACAGGTGTTGATTCCTTCGTACTTTAGGCCTACTTTGCTAGAAGAGGACCACTCAGCCTAGAATCAATAAGAATATTGCCTGTGGTAAACTGGGCAACCGACCTACAAGGTACCCAGATGTTACCAATGACAGGGGGATATCTGATCATTAACACTCATGGATTCCCAGTCTCCTCTGATGTTTAATCTCGGCCTGCCCAGTCCCATGTCTGTCCTGGTTTTTCTCTGTTCCTCACTTGTTCTGAAGCCTGTGCAGAATTCCAGCTGGCTGGTAGATGTCAACCTGCCTCTATCTGTTGTGCTGGTCTTTTTTCTTCCCTGCCCTACCTTTTGTGGAGTCAGCCTTAATTAATAGAGCACAGTGAAATCAAATACTATCACTGGCCTGAATCCAAGCAATATGGGGGTCCAGGGTCTACAACATCAATTACTTACTTGCTGATAATATGTTCTGTATTTTTGAATTTGGACTTGAATTCACCACTTTGCCTTGTTAACATGTGTAATGCTTACTCTCTTCATCCCCATTTACACTTCGATAGCTTTCCTACAACCAGATTGAACCCCAGGTACTACAAGAATCATGCTTCTTACCTGCTGTCTGCTGGCTAGGCTGCCTGGCTGACATACCCTCAGTCTCCCTCTATTCTTTTTTCATCTTTTCTTTTTCTTCTCTCCTTCACAAATATTAACGATTATTTTATTGGGGTTTGCGATGGATTGTATGTCTATATCCCCTCATAATCCAAATGCTGAAATTCTAGTCACCAATGTGGTGATTATGAGGTGGGGCCTTTGGGAACCTTCATCCTCATGCATGGAATTGTGTCCTTATAAGAGAGACCCAGAATGCTTTCTCCTGGCTTCTGGCATATGCTGTTTCTGCCACCCATTCTCTCTGCCAGTGCCTTGATGTTGGACATCCCAGTCTTCAGACCTGTGGGAAAAAAATGTCTGTTGTTTATTGGTCATCTAGTCTGTTAGTGTGTTGGAGCAGCTCAAATGGCCCAAGACACGGTTATTAGTGGTCTTCACATTTATTTTAGGGCATTGCCATTTGGCTTTTAAATTTGCTGCACAGATATTTCTCAGATTGCTTTAATTCAGATTTTTTTTTCCTGCCTTTAATTTTAATACTCAAAAAGGTAAAATTTTGTTTTTAAACAAACAACCAAACACAACAGTTCCTAATGCATTGTAGATAGCTTATTCACAATCTGGAGTGTTGATATCAGACTACTGTGATATCTGTTGTTGATAATTTCTCTGAGGTTTCAGGGTTGGGCCCCTGTCCAAGACATATATGACATTGTTGTACAGTAGCCAGCAGATCTAGAAGCCACATGCATGTCTTTTGCAAATCAAAATAATAAACTTAAAAAAATACAGCTGGCTACAGTAATACATGCACTGATCAGATTTCCAGCATTCTATTAACCTTTTATGAAGTAAAAATCACCCAGCATGAATGTGGTTTATTTTTCTCTAAAATTATTTTTTAAATCTTAGAAAAAGAACCCAGAAAATTATGTATACTTGAAAAAAAAGTATGTAATTTTTCTTTAAAATATGCTTATTATAAGACTTTGTGATTTAAGAGATTCATACAGGTTTTGCCAAGTCTCGATTTATTCTTAAAAGCATCATTCACATTGAATATTTAACTATATGGATTTTGTTGTTTTCCGATTTTGACCACTTTTATTGATTTTGTTTCAATGGTATTTCCCCATATTTATATTTTAAGATATGTCATCAATATGAATTATACTTGCCATTTGCAATTCTAATAATTTGTATGACTACATTGTTTTCTTTTAACACTGTCCTAAATTTATATTATTTGCCTATTTCAATTCAAATCCTTAATAATTTGCTTTCAATAGCTAAAAATTAGTAAATATTTTCTCCAGATAACTTAAGCAAGTGTGTTGTAAACGTTTAAACAAATCCAGGTTACTAACGTGATAACTTAATTTAGTATAACATGAAAAGAATAGTTGTTTTTCACTTTAGTGATTATATTTCACTTCTAATGTAATCATATTTTAAATATTTTTCCCTTCACTGCCAAAGAGATATTAAGATATAAAAATGTTTTCCAAAGTAGAAATATTTTCTGAATTATAAAAACTATAGAAACTTATTAGGGAAAAAGAGAATCTTGACAGTGTAAGGTAGAGGGTGGAATGTCTCCTCTCACTCTGTTTTCCGTATGTTCTCACTTCTCCGGCCAACAGATCGATATACAGGACCCTAGACTTTTTCAAGCTTCCCCCACTTCCACCCCACACTTGCACATAAATACATGCGCATATAGATATTTATATGTATGTTTAAATAAACAACTTTGTATGGAAATGCTTAGAATTCAACTTATTCGATATTGCTGGGGATATTATATAAAATTTTATCTGTAAATGATACCTTAATAAAGTTGGAAACCCCCACCACTACACAGTATGTCCGTATAATGAATACATATGTAGAGCCCCTGAGTCTAATTTTAAAAAAATAAAATAAATAAAACAAAAAACCCAGAAACTTTAAAAAAAAGAAATGTAACTATTCTAACACACTTCATTTTTTTAAAACCACTGTTGTGTTGATCATCACTAAATATATATATATGTACATCACTATATATACATATATTATATATGTATTTTTATCTATCTATCTATCTATCTATCTATCTTTTTCCTTTGTCTCTGCAGAGAGTAAATAACTAGAAGGAAGATTGGTGGGTCAAAGGAAATGTAGATTATATAATGATAAATGTCTCCAAATGGACTTCCAAACAGACACTAACCTACAGATGTACCAACAGTGGATAGTCAAATCTTTTCTAACATTGGGTTAATCAATCTTTTTAATTTTTATCAATCTGATGGACATTTTTTAACTTTTTATTTATCTGATAATTAATTTGAGATTTCTTAAATGATGTATATTTTGCTCTATATTTCTTTTGGTAGTTGTCTGTTCATGTCATTTTGTTTTCCAATATTATATATATATATATTTTTTTTTTTGCTGAAATTCAGAAGACAATAATGCATTTTAAATAGCAACACTGTTAATAGCATAACTTTTTTCTCTTGTTTGTCTTTCAATGTCAATTATATGTTTCTTATAATAGTTTAAATTTTCTATTATGTTTCTTTCTAACTCTGAGTCTTATGCATGCCAAGATTATTAAAAAAAAAAAAGTCTACTAATTAAGCAGCTACAGGTTTTGTTTCTTTTTGTTTTTTTGGGGTTTTTTTTGAGTTGGAGTCTCACTCTGTCGCCCAGACTGGAGTGCAGTGGTCGCTCCCAGTCACCGCAGCCTCGACCTGCTGGACTCTGGCGATCCTTCCGCCTCAGCCTTCCAAGTAGCCAGAACTACAGGCGCACGCTACCAATCTGGCTAATTTTTTGATTTTATTGTAGAGATGAGGTCTTGCCTGCCCAGGCGGGTCTCGAACCCGTGGGCTCAGGCAATCCACTCACCTCAGCCTCCCAAAGGCAAGGGATTACAGGCTGAGACACCGAGCCCGGCTAGCAGTTACAGGTTTTAAGCATATTTTTACTTCATTTTCCTTCATCTTTATGGAAAGCTATATCAACAGGACCAAAATAAAGGCCAAATTTAGAACCTGTACAATGTCTTAGCAAGGAAAGGATATTCTTGATACATTTCTACCAGAAAACATCTCCAAATTATGAGATAATTTGACAAAACTCTTATGAGTCCAACTATAATCTGTATAAAATGCCAGCTATTGAGGATCCAGAATGAATAAGATTGTATTTTCATCTTCTCCAAGCTGTCATATGGAGATAGGTAACAGAAAAGAGAAGAAGAGGCTCATTTAGAAAGGCAATTTCTATGCTACTTAGCAGCATTTCCCAAAAGGTGTTCTTTTGAGAATAAAAGCTCTAGAGAAACGGGTTCTATGGCCAAATAAATTTGGAATGTTGTATATATAATACGTATGTATATACATGTTTCATATGCTTTTCAATATGGTAATATGTGTTATCACAAATATCCCAGAAAAAACAAAGTATGTTTCTTAAATTTATTTATTGATGGAACACTTCTGTAAAGGGCAGTCGTTAGAAATGGTGTTTTGGCCAGGTGAGGTAGCTCACGTCCTTAGTCCCAGTACTTTGGAAGGCCAAGATGAGAGGATTGCCTGAATCCACAGGTTTGAGACCAGCCTGGGCAACTTGGTGAGACCTCATCTCTACAAGAAACCAAAAAATTAGCCAGGCATGGTGGTGCATGCCTGTTGTTACAGCTACTTGGAAGGCTGAGGCGGAAGAATTGCCTGAGTCCTGCGGGTTGAGGCTGTGGTGGTCATGAGTATGCCACTGTACTCCAGTCTGGGTGAAAGAGTGAGACTTCAACTTAAAAAAAAAAAAGAAAGAAAAAAGAAGAGAAATGGTGTTCAAAAAAAACTGTATCCACAGTACACTATATTTCTATTATTTATTAAATACTATGTATGTATATATGTATGCATACGTGTATGTTTCTGTATGTCTATATGGTAACCTGGTTATCCTCTAGTCTGGGAAATCATGACTTTCTACACTTCCAGCCTCCAGGAAATGAAAAGTTCAAGAAACTTAAAAACAATGCTTATCTTTGGTTTTTTAAAGCAAGCTTTAATATTCATCTTAAAGGCATTCATTTGAGAGAAATAAAAATTGAGTTCCAAAAACTTGGTTCTGAGAGCTAAGCCCTAAATGTCTGCAAAGTCTTTGATGAGAGAATGAGAGAGACCATTCCTCAAACGTCTCTGCCAGCTGCACGTGATCGACTCTGTTCTTCTAGGCAGCAGGCAGTCCGCATAAAAGCTAAACATGTGACTTCCTCTATGTGCATGAATACTAGGCGTAACTCCCTGGCCAAGGAACTACTTTGTCCTCATTTTTGTCCTGCAGTATAACCTTTTTTTGACAGCAGCCTATCATTCCCTGAAAGTTCAGTGGATTTAATGACCTTGAAGTCAGAGTCCATGCTCAGCCAGTCTGAACTATCCACGTGGCCAACTTTCTCTTCAGCAATGCAGAGGTTCTGTAAGCCACTCTGTCCAACTCGAGGGACAACTGGGCTGTGAAAAACCGCAAAAGCCCAAGTTTCTACTCTCTGTATGTTTCTGAGCTCATGAGATGGGGGTACAGATTCACCAGTACTTTCAGTTGAGCAAGAAATTATGACTCTCCTTCCCGTGTTTGATTAGAAGTTAGTCTTCTGATGTCTACTGTAATGTGTCACATAGTAATACAGAGGGATAGGGTTAGAGGGCAGACAGAACTATAATTTGTCAATTAAAAGTATCTCTGTGTTTTTTTAATGAAAGACTGTACGTTTTAGGCATTTAATTAATCAGTTCCTAGTTCAACCCTACTACAGCCATTTCTTTCCCGACATAAGATTGTGTTTTTTTCTGCAATATTGCTTTTCTTTTTCTCATTTCTCTAACTTTTTCATGGCAAGGGTCTCAAGGAAGCCATCCTTCCACACAGAAAGCTTTCAGCCTTCCCAAAGAAACATCCCCTTTTTTCTTGAAGCACCAGCCCCCTCCAGTTTCCTTGGTCATGCATGTCTTTATGTCATTCTGTCTTCTTTACCTCATTGAATGCCCTCTACATATTTATTAATTCATAATATGCATTTTCTTTGAGCCAATCATCTAAGTTCTCAAAGATATGGCGAGTGCACTGAATTTTCTTTCTTTCTTTCTTTTTTTTAAAATGCTTTGTATTTCCTGTCTTAGTCCTGGGCACCTAATAGGCACTTAGTAATTATGGGATTGATTGACACATCATTTTGCAAATAATATAAATATTCCTCCATATTCCCATAGAAAACCTGAACACTTACATAGAAAATAGATCTGATGATCAGGAGCTGGTTGCTCATTTATATTGCTTTTGTGGATCTCAGTCTTCCTTAACAGTTGTAGCTGTTTTCGACATTTTTTCAAAAACCCAGTGATAACTACTGTTCTTACTTCAATTGTTTCTTCCCATGCCTCTGAAGAAAAGGGTGAAATAACAAGGTCCCAGAATAATACGAGAACTTGCAAGTCTGAAGACCTTCAAAGTGGCAAGGCCACAATCACTCAATTTGCTATTTTCACCTTGGGTAATCTCTGCTAGCAACTCATTGGAAATATCAAGAGACACTTTCAGGAAAGCTGCAAAACCAAAGTTGAAGTTGTCTTGAATCCCAGTAAAATGTATCAAGTCAATAGTGATTCCTTTGAAGTAATGTGTGATTCAGAGGTGATAGGACTTAGATTCAATGTCATGCAATGTAGTTTGAAAAAGCTGCTTTTGGCCATGATATTTTGATCTCCATGACTCAATTTAACTTTTTTAATTAACTGTAGGTTTTTATTTTCTTTATGCTTTACTCTTTTTAGAATAAAGCCAGGAGTAAACATCTTTAAGGTAAAGTGACGCTATCGATGGGCAGACTGCACATAAGAGTCATCTGCATCCAGGCACTGTCATGGCCACCTGTGGTCCCAGCTACTCAGGATCACTTGAGACCAGGAGATCAAGTCCAGCCCAGGCAGTGTTATGAGTCCTTGCCTCTAAACACACATACACAAGCTGTTCTCTGAGACCCAGCTCCAGCAGTATCTTCTCACTGAAACCTTTCCCTATGTCTTCCCACTCTCTTCATCCTTGGGAAAAACGATTCACTACTGAACACAATAGCAACCACGTATTGAATACCTACAACGCCCTAGGTACTCTACGAAGTATTTGCAAATGTGGTCTCTCAAGTAATCCTCTTTACATCTCTAGGAATTTACATTTTCATTTTCTAGATGAACAATCATACTTAGAGAGGTTAAGTGATAGGACAGATTCATGCAGCTTGTTTGTGATAGAGCAGGGATTCAAACTTATTTTACTTTCTTTTTTGTTTTGAATTGGAGTCTCACTCTGTCACCCAGACTGGAGTGCAGGGGTCGCTCCTGGTCACCGCAGCCTTGACCTGCTGGGCTCCGGCGATCCTTCCGCCTCAGCCTAAGTAGCCAGGATTACAGGCACCCGCTACCACGCCCGGCTGATTTTTTGGTTTACTGTAGAGATGAGGTCTCGCTGCTCAGGTGGGTACTTCAAAGTCCAGGCTATTTCTCTAAAATGGACTGCCTTTTAAATATCTAGCAATCAACTCAATATATTATATTTAGTTCACATGTTTGCTCATTACTAAGTTTTTGTTTTATTTTACTATTTGGAGAGATGAAGTCTCTCTGTGTTGCCCAGGTTAGTCTCAAACTCCTGGGATCAAGCAATGCTTCTGCCTTGATCTCCCAAAGTTCTGTGATTACAGGCATGATCTACTGTGCCTGACCTATTTTTGGTCTTTATATTTTTAGAGTAGTTGTTCCCTTTACAAAGTATTTAAAATTGTTAAAACTGTGCTTGAGATACATGTTTATTACTTTATAAAGTTTGTCAACAGCTGCATAAGCCAAAATACTGTATAAAATTAAGCCTCGTAGGTTTTTTTGGTGTGGCCTAGTTTTAATTTTTATATGTATATTAGTGACTCTTTTGTTATTTCTCAATATATTTTATGTCTTCTATTCAGATATGATGTTCTGTGATGATAGCATAAGTACATTAAAAATGTGCTTACTATAGTTTGCTTAATGACATAATTCAGCATATATTTAACCTTCAGATAGTGATATTTCTGCCTCGCTTCTATAGCTATCATTGCCATGAATTATTTTAACTTCACCAGTATTCTCTTCTGGTCCACCTAATTTTATAAATTCTGCTATTTAACTGTAAAAGTGAATGCAATATTCTTAGAAGTGGAGAGAAAATCTCTGTGTAGGAATCTTCTACAAATATTTACATTTTAAACATAACATATATATCAGCTGATAATATAAGTTAGCATATAAAACTTGCAATTTCAAATATCTAAAGTTTCTTGCCTTTAGGCTTTCTTCAAGTGTGAGACATTTTAATTCAAAAGTACCTATTTTTGGAAGCAACTCATCATCATCCTAGAAAATACAGCAGATGCTTTGTATATTGAAAGGAGAAAATTCCAAACTTTTCTCACCTTGAATAACCTCTGTAGGAATAAATGCTTTTTAGTGCCTTTGGCAAATTGTCATAGGCAAACAGTCTTAACCCTCTTCATGAAAAAATGCAAAGTCTACCAACCTTGGAATTATTTTTCTAGGACTCGTTTCAGCATTATAATTTAGCATCACATGCACCTGTTCTGGAAGACTACAAAAGCTCAAATCACATTCAGTCTCTATCTAATTATAGAGTCTTATCTTTGATTTCTAGAGAAAATAGTGAATTTTAGAATGACTGTGAAACAACAATACAAGAAGAAGGCAAAGAACCAATATGAATTGCATTTGCAATGGGTATTAACTGCTCCAGGACACTAGGAATAAAAGAAATGTGACATTATTCCTTTTAACAAAGCAAATCCATTCCAGTTCACTAAGCTTCAGCAAGAAGCTTAGTGAAATGCACGCATGGATACACATTGGGTTATACCCCAAATTGCAGCTACTATTATCTAAGAAAACTGGAGAGAATTGGGTCGCTTGGAGTGGGAAAATACCTCTGCATTATCGTCTGTTGTGTTGGACGTTCTTTCGGTCACCATGTAAAACATTTATCGTCCTGATAGCTGTGGTAAAAAACTTAAAAGCCAGTATTTGAAGGTAACATCATAGAAGATAAAACAGGCAATTACCAAACATTTTGGAGAAAAACAAAATGTAAGGGTAAAATTATGAAAATGTGATATTGTATAATTAATAAATAATTCCTTTAGGAATGCCAATTAATTTTATCCTGAGAGGAGCAAATGAGTTCATCTCATTTGCATATTTATTTCTGTTTGGGAGAATGCAATAAAAGGTAGGATTAGAGGACATTTATGAAATCGTATGCATTAAGGAAAAGAAAGGAAACTTCTGTAAGTAGAAATCACTTTGGTTAGTTATTAGAGTTTTGTTTTGGTTGCTGTTCATTTACTTGCTTTTCAGAACAGAGGAACAATTAGACCAACAACATTACAATGTTTTTGGGAAAAAAAAAACAAACCCACAAAGTTGAAAACCAAAGGATTAGAGGAAACAAGGAAACAGTTGGTTATGAATAAAAAATTAAACTAAAGCCAACAAACATAGATTAGAATTAAATAGATGGATTGAAGCTGTGAACAAAAGAGTTTCTAAAAATTGCCTTTGAGACCATCATCATTTACTTATTTTAATAATAAGGCTATTATTTCTAATTTTATTATTAGAAATAAGATTTCTAAAGAGATTAGCAAGACTGATAGACTTGTAGATGTCACTAAATCTTCTGAAGCATGAAACAGCACAAAAGCGGCAACATCTAAATATTATGAGATATAAATGGAGGGAGGAGATGTATTAAAACTTCATAATAGATGAAACGTAACTACCTGGACTAGATGTAAGACAATGCCTTCATTTTAAATTTGATTCTTTTTCCTTTTTTTTGAGTTGGAGTCTCACTCTGTCGCCCAGGCTGGAGGGCAGTGGCCCGCTCCCGGCCACCGCAGCCTCTACCTGCTGGGCTCCAGCGATCCTTCCGCCTCAACCTTCCAAGTAGCTGGAACTACAGGCGTGCGCTACCACGCCTAGCTGATTTTTGATTTATTGTAGAGATGATGTCTCACCAAGTTGCCCAGGCAGGTCTCGAACCCGTGGGCTGAGGCAATCAACTCACCTCAGCCTCCCAAAGCGCGGGATTACAGGCTGAGCCACCAAGCCCGGTTTAAGTTTGATTCTTTATGAGTCAGTCATATCCCAGGATGAAAGTGTCATTGCATGCTTTGCCTTAAATATATCATCACAGGACGCTGACATTATGACAATATGGGACACTGAGAATCCTAGTTGGGGAGTATTGAACACAAACCACAAAATGTTATTTTACACTTCTAAGATATAATAATACCTCCATACCTGAGAGCTTATACATATTTCCAAAAACTGTTTCAGGCAAGAAATTACAACACAGAAAATTCATAACAATTCAATAAGATTATTAAGGCAGTAATCCCCTATTTGTCAATAGACGGCACTATATGCAGCCATAAATTATTGCCTACATGACCATAACTTCTGACTGTGTTGTGTATCGAACTTATCAGTGGTTCTTTTTGAACATTCAGATACTATTCACCACTAGAAATGTAATGAATAGAATATTTCCGGTGTGGCCTTGATCTGGATGTCTGTATGTTGTGAAGTTTCCCATAGAAGATGATCACAGTAAGAATATAAACTACTAGTCTATTGCTTACTATGGTTTTTGTTAAAGTTTGAACAAGCAGAGTGAGAACATCATAATCAGCATATTTTTCCTTCTCTTCCTCATCTTCATAGGAGCAAAAATTACTAGACCAATGAGGAGAACGAGGGTTCTGCCTAGAGTGTTTATACGTGTTTTGAGCTCCTAAATACTCAGGAACTTCTATGAGCATTAGGCCCCTGCATGTACCCCTTGCATTTTGTAGTGAGCCTAAAAAGGCATGTGATATAATTCCTCAGTTAGAGCAAGGACAAGAAGAATTCAGTTCAGCTGTCTGAAGTCACCCAGTGAGTTAGTGTGTGCTGTGCCAGTGTCAGCCCATTCCTCCTCTCTCCACACGACGGATAACAAGGCATCAAAAAAGCAAACTATCCTCTCATCGCAAATCCTTGAAGCTTCATGAATTATGGAGGCAGAGTTGCTAAGTTGCTAAGTAAAGATTTTTTAAAAAATTAGAATTCTTCAACCTGGAGAAATAAAAATGAAGAAGGAATGTTATAAAATCCATAAATTCAAAAATATTATGAGAGGATGGACATGAAAATTTTTAGCAACCTAAGAACATTTGAAGAGGCTGTCCCCAGAAACTCACAAAAGATGCTTTTTAGAACTAGTAAAAGAGTCCTATTTTACAGAGTTAGTTGTAAAAGTTTGGGACTTTAAATCCTGAGCATGTTCCATATTGAAGATATAAATGAATCAGAAGAGGGTAGAAAAAATTCCATAGGTGAAAAATCTGTAACAAATTGAAGGAAACGAGCACTTCAAGGTAGATGTGACTCTAAGATAGGATTTGCAATAATGAGTTATCACAATATTTTAAATAGAGTCCAATTTCTCTGAAGTTCCTGAATTCCCAATGTTCTGCCTCCTAGTTGTCTAATTTTCTTCATAACTGGGGTTTATCATGGTTGCGGTCAAAGTAGAAAAGCTAAACCAATGCTCTAGTTCCATATGAGTAAAAATATATATTTTACTGATGTTGGAAATGTATCCTTAATTGTCAGTACAAGTTATTAATAAAATTATATTAATAAATTAACACCATCCACACTGAACTTTTGAAAATATGGGGCTAGGCAAATTTTTTATTTGCACTGAGTTTCATGATGATAGGATAGGGTTTTAATCAATGGTCCTTAACCTGGGACAGTCTTTCACCCCAGGGGACATTTGACAAGTTGCACAGACTTTTTATTGCGATAACTGGGGTGGAAGGTGTAAATTGTCTAGTGGGTAGAGGCTAGGGATGCTAAATATTCTATAATGCATGTAACAGCAAGCACAACAAAAAATTAGATGACCCTATAGTAGGCGGGATTTTAAGATGCCTCTGAAGATTGACTACCCCCTCCCAGTGAACACACCCCAAATAATCGCTGGACCATGAATGCGACAAAATTTCACAGCACAGTTATGTAGCCCAGTTGAATTTAAGGTAGGGAGATAGTCAGATATGAACACTTTAAAAGCAGAGTTTTCTCCTGATGGTCACAGAAGAGGGAATGAGAGAGACTCAGAATGTGAGAGGGACTCAACACAAGGGAGGTTGTTTAGGATACTTAAGGGACCAGTGATCAAGGATCTGAGAGGGACCTCTATGAGCCAAGAGCAGTCCCTGGCAACATCCAGCAAAAAAATAGACTTCAACTTCACAACCACAAGAATGCTGCCATTAATAGGAACAGACTCAGAAGAGGCCCTTGAGCCTTCATGTAGGAGCACAGGCCACACCAGAGCTGAGATCCCAGTCACATTGTCTAGAACTTCTGATCTACAGAACTGTGAACTACGGAAGAGGTGTAATTTTAAGTCATCAAATCTGTGATTTTTTTTTTTAATGGAGCAGTAGAAAACAAAACACAAACCCATTATGTCCATAGTGCCAAGGTTGAGAGACACTGGTTAAAGCCTTCTAGTCCTGCACTTCTCAAGCTGACGTTAAAGGGACGTTGCCAGGTTGTTTTCAAAGAAACAATGAACAAAATGCTTTCCCTGAGTAAAAAAAGTTTATTTAACCCAAATCAAGTTAAAGATGTTTGCTACTGTGGGATGCATTAGACATTTTAATATCCGAATGACATTATGAAGCTATAGGAGAGGAGTTGATTGTACAATTCCAAAGTACATTTAAATAAAGATCCATTGTTCTTGGAAACTGGATTAATATCTTTTGATTCCAAGGTTTCTTAGGATCAAATTTAGTAAAATGCACAAATTAAATGTTAAAAAAAATAAATTTCATAGTTCATCTGCCTAATTTCAAACCAAATCAAATGTTCTAAAAAAATGGATACCCAAGCCGGGCTTGGTGGCTTAGCCTGTAATCCCGCGCCTTTGGGAGGCTGAGGTGAGTGAACTGCCTGAACCCGCGGGTTCGAGACTCGCCTGGGCGGCAAGACCTCATTTCTACAATAAATCAAAAAATCAGCCTGGCTTGGTAGCGCGCCTGTAGTTCCAGCTACTTGGAAGGCTGAGGTGGAAGGATCGCTGGAGCCCAGCAGGTCGAGGCTGCGGTGGCTGGGAGCGGCCACTGCACTCCAGGCTGGGCGACAGAGTGAGACTCCAACTCAAAAAAAAAAAAACGATACCCTTTGTAATATAGGCTGTCTGTAGTTCAACAATGATACTTCTTCATCACGTATTATTAGATTATTAGAGATCTTGAAATAGTACACAGCATATCTGGAAGTTTAAATGTCAAAGGTACAAGCATTTTTCAGTGATTTGTGCAAGGGAATTGCTGGGCTTGAGGGAAATACATGTCAGACATCGCATCACGTTCTATTTTTTCAAGCTCCGTTATTGTCTTTCAAGGTCTTTTTCTGGCCAATTTTATAGCATCGCCATAGACCTGAATTAAACTTGAATTTTTTCCCCAATACTCACAGATTATCATTCTGTTTATAAATGCAGTTATGAAGACACAGAGGAGGTGAGGTGTGACACAGGAATCTTCTGTCTGTCTTTAGACATCCTGGGTGTGCACTATCTTCCTAGATGAGTTTCCAAAAAAAAATCCCCGTCTTTATCTCCCATTCTGGTTTGGACATTTGCTTGCCTGCACTGACATTTACAATTGCTATAAAACTATGGAACACAACCTCTCTCTGTTTTCATTTCCAGAATCAACATCTTCAGTATTTACTTTCAACAATGTCAGTTTCTTCCAGCCTGGTATCCACTCCTGTGAGTGACTCTACTTTGAAAGGTGACCCAACCTTTAATATACATTGCACTACAGATAATAACTAGTCACCACTAATCGAGTTCTAGCTATGGGGAAGCATTTTTTGAAGTATAAGCAAATAATCCTACAAATAATTTAAGGGAAAACAACCATGTCTTTACCATAATAGATTTTGGCAATTCTTTAAATATCTGTTAACTGAATAGATACTATGTCTTAGTTTAAAACATTTATGTTTCAAATAATATTATTGCAATCTATTAGTTGTCCAATAAATATAACTAACATTTTGACTATGATTATTTTAAAAGTGATTATTTTCAACTTATTTCATTGTGTGTCTTTTATAAAAAACATTTTAGAGAAGGATTATTTATTTCAATCTTTATACAGAGAATGGCTTGTTAAAATTTTTATGTATTTATTTGTTATCTATTTTAATAGCTTTAGAAAATCTAAATAGTTTTTGGTCACATGGAAGCATTGTACAATGATAAAGAAGTCTGGGTTTTAAGTGTACCCACTAGCCCCACCTGTGCACCTTGTACCAGGTAAGAGATTTTTTCATCCTTCCACTCCTTTTAACCCCTCCCCTTCAGAGTCTCCAATGTCCTTTATACCATTCGCTATGACTTTGCATATCCGAGTTTAGCTCCTGCTTACAAGTATGAATGTATGTTGTTTGTTTTCTGTTCTTGTGTTGGTTCACTTAAGATGATGCTCTTCAATACCATTCATGTTGCCGCAAAAGATATTATTTAATTCTTTTTTATGGCTGAATAGTATTTCATGGTGTGTGTGTGTATACATGAATATATGCATACATTATACACACACATATATTTATATATATATAAAAGATATATATATATATCACATTTTCATTATTCACTGATCACTAGAGGGACATTTAGGTTGCAACATCTTTGTAATTGTGGATTGTGCTGTGATGAACATACTAGTGCAGGAGTCTTTTTTGTATAACACAGCTTCTGTTCCTTTGAGTAGATACCTTGTAATAGGAATGCTGAATCAAATAGTAGATATCCTTTTAGTTCTTTACCAATTTCCATAGAGGCTGTACTAATTTGCACTCCCATCAACAGTGTAAAAGGGAACTGTTCACTGTATCCATTCCAGCATCTATTTTTTTTTTTATTTTTTAATAATAGTCATTCTGATTGGTGTTAAATGGTATTTCATTATGGCTTTAATTTGCATTTCCCTGCATGAGTGATATTAAGCCCCTTTTCATATATTTATTAGCCATTTGTATATCTTCTTTTGAAAGATGTCTGTTCATCTCATTTACCCATTTTTAATGGGGGTGCTTTTTTCTTGCTCATTTGTTTGCATTCTTTGTAGATTCTGAATATTAGTCCTTTGTACATGTGTAGTTTGCAAATATCTTCTTCCATTCTGTTAGTTGCTTGTTTGCTCTTATGATTATTTCTTTTTCTGTGCAGTAGTTTGTTAGTTTGATTAAGTCCCACTTATTTATTTTTGTTTTTATTGCATTTTCTTTTGGGGTTTTATTCATAAATTCTTTGCTAGGCCAATGTCCAGAAGAGTTTTTCTAGGTTTTGTTCTATAAATGTTATGGTTTTAGATCTGACATTTAAGTCTTTAATCCATCTTGAGTTAATTTTTATATATGATGAGAGATAGGCACCAAGTTTCATTTTTCTGCATGTAGCTATTCGATTTTTCCAGCCCTATTTGTTGAACAGGGTATCATTTCCCTAGTGTTTGTTTTTGTCTGCTTTGTTGAAGATCATTTGGTGACAGGTATTTGGGTTAATTTCTGGATTCTCTGGTTTGTTCCATTGGTCCACATGTTTGCTCTTATGACAGTATCATGCCGTTTTGGTTACTACAGCCTTGTAGTATAATTTGAAGTCGGGTAATATGATGCCTCTGGCTTTGTTCTTTTTGCTTAGGATTACTTTGATTATTCTGGCTCTTTTTTGATTCCATATGAATTTAAGGATTGTTTTTCTAATTCTGTGAAAAAATGACATTGGTAGCTTGGTAGGGATTCTGTAGAATCTGTAGACTACTTTGAGTGTTACGGTAATTTTACCAATGTTGAGTCTTCCAATCCATGAGAATGGGATATTTTTTCATTTGTTTGTGTCTTCTACAATATCATTCATCAGTGTTTTGCAGTTTTCCTTGTAGAGGTCTTTTACCTCTTGGTTAAATATATTCCTAAGTATTTTAGCTTTTTGGCTGCCATTGTAAACAGAGTTTCTAATTTGATTCTCAGCGTGGTCACTATTGGTGTATATCAGTGCTATTGACTTGTATGTGTTGATTTTGTATCATGAAACAAATTCTTTTATCAAGTCCAGCAGTCTTTTGGAGTATTTAGGATTCTCTAGGAATAAGAGATTTCAGCATACAGAGATAGTTTGATTTCTTCTTTTCCCGTTTGGATACTTTTATTTCTTTCTCTTGCCTGATTGTTCTGTCTAGGACTTCCAGAACTATGCTGAATAGGAGTGGTGAAAATGGGTATCCTTGCCTTGTTTCAGTTCTTAGGGGAAACGTGTTCAACTTGTCTCCATTCAGGATGACAATGACTGTGGGTTTGTCATATGTGGCTTTTGCTATTTTGAGGAATGATCTTCTATGTCTATTTTGCTGAGAGTTTTTATCATGAAACAATGCTAGATTTTATCGAATGCTTTTTCTGTGTCTATTGAAATTATCCTATGATTTTCATTCTTAATTCTGTTTTTGTGGTAAATCATGTTTATTGACTTGTGTGTGTGAATCTTCCTTATATCTATGGGAAAAAACCCACTTGATGATAGCGAATTATTTATCATCCTTTTTTTTATTAGTTTGCTAATCTTTTGTTGAGGAGTTTTGAGTCTACATTCATCAGGGATAGTGGTCTGTAGTAGAAAACAAAGTTGTTAGGTTTTTTTTTTTGAATTAAGGTCTTATTCTGTCTCCTAGGCTAGAGTGCAAGTGCATGATCATGGCTCATAGCAGTGTTAACCTCCTGGGCTCAGGTGATCCTCTCACTTCAGACTCCCAAGTAGCAGGGACTACAGGCATGTACCTCCAAGCTTGGCTAATTTTTGGCATTTTTTTTTTTTTTGTAGAGATAAGGTCTTGCTTGGTTGCCCAGGCTAATCTTGAACTCTTGGGCTCAAGTAATCCTCCCTCTTTGACCTCCCAAAGTGCTGAGATTACAGGCATAAGCCACTGCATCTAGTCCAGAAAACAGCTTTCAAATCTAGGATGATCAATTTATTATCAGAAATCACTTTTATTCTATACATTACTTGCTGATGATTCATCTTCATATGATAATATTGAGCCCATTGACTAAATACAAAATTATACCACTTAACTGAGGATAATTGCTTTCCATCTGGCTTTAAAGAGCTTCCATAGCATAGACCCAACTGGTCTTTGCAATCTACTATTACCTACCTGGATACATGGAATACTCTAGACAAAATAAATCTCACCACTTTATAATCTTGATGTACTCACTTAAACATTTACACTTATTATTCTTTTACCTAGAACGGCTTTAACTGAGGATGTCAGTTAACAGTAATAGGCACCTCAAATCTAAATGACATAACCCATCAAGTGTTTATTTATTTAAACCCTTTATGATCAATGCAAGTTATTTTGAGGACAAGGGTAGGGGTAAGGGGCAGTGGGATTACTGTGCTTCACAAGTCTGATTACTCACAGGATGACAGAGACTCTGAAAATTAATCTTTACACATTTCCTCAGCAACAAAATGGGAATGAGAATGTATACCTTGCAAGTCTATTGTGAAGATTAAATATGGAAAGCACTTTTCTGATGTCCCAAAAAGAACATTCCTTCTCTCTCCTTCTCTCACTTCTCTACGGAATATCTATAAGAAACAAATTCCACCTCCCATTTTGCCTTGTGTTGTAGTTACTTTTTGACTGCTAAATTTTAAATGTTTGAGGATACAGCATGCATCTTTTTTATCTTGTATCACCCAGATACTTCTTGTGGACTTTTAGCAATACTTGTTGGATGGAGAGAACTCATGATTCTCCAACACTCAAATAGTTTTCCAAGTATTCACTGCAGTCCTTGCTCTTTATTAAATCTTCAATTGAAATAGAAATAAAACTTTAAACATTTTAATTTTACAGAGTCATGTAAGATATAAATGCATACCTAATTTTAGCTTTAACTTTTTCCTTCTGCAAACCTGAATGTTTTTATGAAAGTTTATAGACTAACAAACTTTTTTTCCAATCAGCATGAATCCTGGCATATAGTAGTTGCTTAATACATATTTATGAATGAAGTCTAATCCTTTTGCAGAGAAACTATACAAGTTCAGAGACATTAATTATACATCTATAAAAATATAAATTAGTATTGGCATTTGTTAAGAGATTTTTCTCAGAATATCATAAGATAAATATTTCCTAATCCTGAAGTTAAATTTCTTAGGCCACATATGTTCTGAAGAAACTTAATACTTTTTTCTTGACATTTAATAGGCACTTGTATAAGGGAGAAAATAATTGCTAAAATTCACACATCTACAAATGTTATTTTCAGCCTTTGCATGACTTATTGAAGTGTCTGGCTTGTGGAATGCACTTGGGTTCCATTCTTTACTATATCAATAACTACATAATTCAAATATAAAAATATGAAAAGAGTTTACCCATTCTATACAGCTGCCTCATTGTAACATGTGAGAAAATATTAAATAAAATATGTAAGTTTTTGGAAATGCAAAGTGTAGGTTATTATTTCTGTACTCTTGTTTCTACAAATTAGTTTCCTTCAGCAATTGTCATGTGTAGAATTGGATTAATATAGTAGACTTTCTTTTAAATAGAAGGAGTGTATTATGCCAATGAAATTATTTGGTCTAGGAAAGCAATAAAAAATTCTCAACTACATGTAAATGTATATACAAATTATTCTCAAAGGGGTGTTGGGAGAAAAATCTTATACTACTAAATACATTCAGGAATATTTTAGGATGGGATACGTGTTTTGAGAAAACATACATGTCTTAAATACGTATTTTCCTATAAATTCCTTGCTTCTTGATATTCTAGGTGTCAACTAGTTTTCACCAGATATTCAGCCCATAAAAAGAAGCTGTAAATTTAAGAAAAATGGGAGTGTGATTTCAAGACAAATACATCACAAAAGTATGAATAAGAAAGAAATGTGTTGTTTCAGCATAGGCAGGTATTCTTCTTAATTTATGGAACCGTTTGTTCTGCTTGTAAAATTCCATTTTTTATGGAATAAAGAATTATTACTGCTGTAAGATGTAAAAAAATGGCTAAATGCCTGAGGGAAATATAATAAGGACATTTGGGTTAGGAATATAATATTCAAAAGATCCAACTGGAAGTTAGAAAAAGTTATCTGATTTTTCTTTTAATAAATTGGGGCAGGATGCTCATTTAAGGCTAAATAAATATAACAATCTGAATACTGCCATGCACACTAATGTAATTTCTTTAAGAGACTTGCCAAATGATCTATAAATATCAATAATTAAAACAGTTACTGAAATTCCATGACTTTTTTCTGTCTTGAAACGCATATGCATTTGTCTAATTTGGGTTGTATATTAAATACCTCAGTTATTTTGGCATGCTAGATCAAATTAAGCAAATAAAGATCAGAATGTTGAGGAAAAAGGGTATATACAATACAGTGCTGGCTGTCCACTCAATGTTCATTCTGCCCTTCATTTTTACTAACTGAAACCCAATTCTGTTTAGTTTAGTGATGTGCCCAGCTAAACACTTGATTTCCCTAACTGCTGCCCATCTAGGTATGGCCTGAGTGACACATTTCTGGTCAATAAGATGTAAGTGGAACAATATTGGACAAGGTTCCTTGGTGAGCTGTTTATTCCCGGATTAAAAGAGACAGATTTAGCTGTCATGCCCCTTTAACTTTACTCCTTCCCCTTTTATCTTCTGAAATGTCTTTGTGATGCATGGGAGTGCAAATGCCACATTACAGTTGAGGATAAAAGTCACGTTTCAAAGACTGCAGGCCTCATAGGTAGATGGTGACTGAAGCATTGAAGACATCGTAGGGACACTGCCAAAGTCCTGAATTTCTTGTTATATGAAGAAAGCAAATCACTTTTGCTCTATCTGTACATGACATTGCAGTTACATATGCACTGCTGTCTACAGAGGAACTTGAAGAATATGCCTCTGTACTTAGGTACGTTGCTACTCCATCAGATGTGGGGTACTGTTAGTTAAAGAGGAAGGATGGGAAAGGGCTGAGTAGAAAACTGCCACTTTATCATTGTGCTATTAATCTCATAAAATGATGTGACTATCTGTTTTTTCTTACTAGCAATCTCTGGAAAATTTGGGGTCAACTGCTTACTTTCACCCAGGTAGATATTTTTCAATAATATTTCATAGTTTTAGACTACGATCTCAGGTTTACCAGGATCACATCCAAAGCTCAAGTTAGGGAAGGATCAGTGCTCATGAATTCTTGAATAAAAAGAAAGATGACCTGTTTTTCTCTCTATAATCCTGACTAAGACAGGTATATTTATATGTTTTCTCTCTCTAGGTTGGGCTTTCCTGATGTATACTATCATTGAGGGTGAAATTCTTTTAGGTTCTCAGTCATTTTAGGTTATTCATTTTGGAGTGATTTCAGTTCGAAGTCTTTATCTTACTTCTATTCATTCATTTCTTTTGAAAACACAGGCCTTTGGTTACTTTGATGCCTTTAGAACATGTCTACAAATCCTCTGATAGTCTTCCCAGGTAACAGATCCATAAACAAAATAAAGGTTGTTTTAAGTCACTGTTTTGGGCTAGTGTGTTTTGTAGCCATGGCAACAGGAACAGTTAGGGAGATGACCACTTCCTTATCCATGTGGCTTACCATCTGAATTTTCAGTTTCTTCTTCATTTGTGAACAGAAGGGATTTTGTCTTCCCAGAATAATTTTTATTGGAAAATAAGGCTATTTAGAGAGAAATATATAGATTTAAATTTTTATCTTAAATAATCTTATTTAAAGGCTTGAAAAATCAGCAGGGTACAGTGACTCACACTTGTAATCCTAGCACTTTGGAAGACTGAAAGATAATTTGAGGCCTGGAGTTTCAGACTAACCTGGGCTACAAGAAACTTTTAAAAATTAGCTGGATGTGTTGATATGCCCCTGTAATTCTAGCTACTTGGGAATCTGAGGCAGGAGGACCACTTGAACCTAGGAGTTCAAGAGTGCAGTGTGCCATGATCATGCTGTTGCACTCCACCCTGAATGACAAAGTGAGATCACTGACTCAAAAAGAAAAAGCTTGAAAATCAATGATATAGTAAAGAAGAACACAAAATATCTGGGTTCTGTGTGTTTTCTTTGTGTCCACAGTGTACATTTTCAGCTACTGATTCAATGTCAATAATAGTCATTTCTATTTCTCTTTGAATTTGAATCAATTTTGGTAAGCTCTATTCTTTAGGAAAGTGCTCACTTGTCAAAGATTTTGGTTTATTGATATTTTGTATGACATTCACAATTTATCTTAAATTTGTGTGATCATACCTCCTTTTAATTGTCTTTTGTGTTCTTTTTGATTAATCTCAGTGATGTTTCAGTTTATCTAACTTTATAAATAATTAGATTTTTGTTCTTCTCTATGGAAACTTAGAAAAAAGAATTTTTTTCTTATGTCCTCTCTTTACAGTTTCAAGAAATTCGTTCTGACATTTATATTCTCCCAAAAGTTTAAGATGTTTTCCATTTCTTTTTTCCTCATTGCAAAAATCAAATATGTTAAACCATTCTTTCTATATCAGGCCCTGTATTTTAAAAATGAGGTTATAAAAGGATAGAAAGTTGTGATGAGAAATTAGGATAATGGCCTCAAGTTCTTTAGAGGTTTAAGATGTGCTCTTAGGAGTGAGATGTTAAAATAGAGTGGCAATAGAGGTCACTCAACAGTGAAAAATAAAGAATTAGACTTGGTAGATTGATGGATATCCAACTAGACATGCACGTCTTTCAGTCTTATGGCAGGAATTGGGATAATGAAGAAGACTTTAATTCAGTTTAACTCTTGAATGAATGTGGGTAAATGAGCCATCAGAATACATTAGTAATAAGGGAAGCCAAGGGTGTGAATCTGAAGGAAGGAGAGAGTTTTATATAAAGGTGGAAAACATGATAAAGCTTTGAAAAACATAGTTAGAAGAATACTTTACTACTCAGTCTCCTGTCTTCCTGTTCAACAACAAGAGGGGAGAGAAGGACCCATATACTCTCATGGAGTGTGCAGAAAGAGTTGTAATTTCTAGATGAGATCCAGGTTTCAGCTTGTGGAAATAAACAGAAGTTTCTACAAATACACTATGAATAGAGTAAACTTCCTTTGTAATGCAGTGAAGTTAGGTTATACAATAATACGAAAGAAAGAGAAAGCCATACATTAATAAGAGTGAAAAAAATGAGTAAGCAGAAAAATATGCAATTCCCAGGAAATCTGTTAATGAGTGATATGTATGGAATCAACCTGTGAATATTAAATGTCACACATAGGGCTGACACCAGTGACGATAACAGAGAGGGTGCTGGTGAGTTGATCTGAGGGTATCTTGAATTGGCTTGTGGTATTGTCTCAATAGATACTGTATAACACAAGTCTAAGTGGACACAGAGTGGTGAATGTCTTTTCCTTCTTGTATTTATGCTGGTTGGTGTTTGTTTCTTCCACTACTTCTTCAGCCTACACTCAATGATTCCTGTCTACTATTGAGACAAAGTTCCCAGTCCTACAAAGTTACAGCACCCATGAGTGCTCTGTTTCCACTGAGAAGTAAAAAGGCTCTTATCTGCCAAGTGGAGCTACATGCAAATGGACACTGCCTCAACACTGAGAGTAAAAGTTACTTTAAATTGTCAGATTAAAAGATCAAGAGTTCAAGAGTGAATTGGGGTCTTCCTGAGTAATCTAATCTGGCAGTTATAGAATGCTAGTATTTTAAGTCGCTGGGAGTTAAGATCACCACACATTAGTGTTAGTTTAAATTGGTCAGCATTCTTTCTCTTTGCTTTGAAAAAAAGAGACAAGGATCTTCACCACCCCTCCCCCAACCCCTTTTTCTTTTCTCTCTCTCTCCTCTGGGAAGGGCAAAGGAATAGTAGAGGCCTTACATAGAGTATCAGACAAGGACACCTCTTTGCCGGTGATCCTTGTAGCTTGATATTCTCTTCAGCAGGCTTTGTGGCTATTACACTGTACTTTTTCAACATTAATATTCCCATTTTATCCCTTAAATTACCCACTAAGAATGATATCAAAGTTATTTCCAGTACATTTTCATTTAAGGATAATGATCATTAATGACTACAAAGCAGAGATTTCCTCAGCTCAGAAAGCCTGAATGTAGCTAAAGAAGATGAGCAGGGCGGATGTTAATGATAAATATTGAACATTAGCTTCTTTATTGGGGTGGAAAAGTTCTTTAGATGGCTAAGTTGTAACAAAAATTAAAGCCTATTGTTGCTAAATAGTTCTAGACAGCTATTGCTTCTAAACCGACTATTCTTGTGTCACATAATATAAAATCTTTATCAATTCTGCTTCTAATGGCACCTTACATGTTATAAACAGTCCTCAATTTGCTGACTTGATTGTGTCGTGATGTCTCCTTTTGCTCATCATATATCCCTGCCCCTACATTAGCATGTCTTTGCCACGTCTATAGAATTATGAAATATATTATAATTTCATTTTGACTCAAGTACCTTCAGGTTTTTATTCGTAGTTAAAATATGTCAAATTCTATAAGTATGTCAAATTCTATAAATTGATGTGCAATTCTCTAAAATTGTTGTTCTGCATATTTCCTTTTCCTATTTCTGTTCATCCTGCAAGCTTCTTCCATTCCTCTTATTTTCAACTTTATGTTAGCTATCCCTATTTCATGTGAAAACGAATGATGAGTATTGATTATCTTCTCCCACTTCTCAGCTTTTCAGCTTATCTTCTCTGGCCATGACTTCTTCAAGCTGCCCCAGCTGGAGCTGTTGATGCTCTACCACTGTGGTTTTGACTGACAGTGTTCCTCAGGGATCCCTCATCCTTTTTGGCTCATACCTAGACATGGATCAAAACCTCAAGGATGAACATGTGGAAGCCTATTTGCTCTCAAGTCACAATTTTCTACTTCTCTTACAGTGGTACCTTTGTAAGCAAAACTGGACTGTGTCTTGGAATTTTAGTTTTGCTCCAAGAGAGATAAGTATTCAGTTTGTTTTCTGGTGAAAGCTTTGCTCTGTCCTATACTACTACAATGTGGACCTCTGACCTCCATAACTATCTGAACTCTGGATATTGAACTTGCTATTGCTGTCATATAAAACCTGTTACTCACCATTGTCTAAAGTCAGATGGGGCTTAAATTACTTGGCCTCTGGTTCTAGTCTTCCTTGATATACTTTTACAGCAAGTTTTTGCAGATATGTTTTCCCATGGCTTTCCTGCTCTAGATAACAAGTGTTATACAAAGTCTTGACTCCAAGTAAGCCTTTGTCCACTATACAGAAACTGGAAATATTTACCCTGAAAACTGAAGTAAGAAAAGGCTGACCACTCTCACCCCTCTTATTCAATATTGTGTTGGAAGTCCTAGCTAGGGCAATTAGACAAGAGAAGGAAATCAGGGATATCCAAATAAGAAAAGAGGAAGTTACATTATCCCTCTTTGCTGATGATATATATGATCTTATACCTTGAAGATCCAAGATAATCTGTCAAAAACCTGCTTGCACTGATAAAGGACTTTGGCAAAGTCTCAGGGTACAAAATAAACATACAAAAGACAGTTGAATTCAGGCAGAGACCCAAATAAAAAGCACAATCCCATTCATAATAGCCACAAAAAGAAAGAAAGAAAGAAAGAAAGAAAGAAAGAAAGAAAGAAAGAAAAAAAGAAAGAAAGAAAGAAAGAAAGAGACAGACCTCGGCATCTTCCTGACCAGAGAAGTGAAAGACATTTACAATGAGAAATATAATGCTGCTCAGAAAAATCCAAGAAGACACAAACAAGTGGAAAAATATTCCATGCTCATGGATAAGAAGAATCAACATTGTTAAAATGTCCATCCTACCAAAGGCAATCTACAAATTCAATGCAATACCCATTAAGTTACCAACATCATTCTTCTCAGACTTGGAAATGACAATACAGAAATTCATAGGGAAACATAAACGACCTCGAATAGTCAAAACAATCCTTAGCAAAAGAAACAAAGCAGGAGGTATCACACTTCCAGACTTCAAACTTTACTATAAGATTACAGTAATCAAAACTGCCTGGTATTGGTACAAGAACAGACATATAGACCAATGGAACAGGATAGAGATTCCAGAAGCAAAGCCTCAATTCCTCAACTAACTCATCTTTGACAAAGCCTCCAACAACAACCACTGGGGAGAGGAGAACCTATTCAGTAAATGGTGCTGGAAAAACTGGCTGACCACATGCAAAAGATTGAAACAGGACCCCTATCTATCACTATACACAAAAATAAACTCTAAATGGATAAAAGACCTAAACGTAAAACCTCAAACTATAAGAATCTTAGAAAATGCAGGAGTCACCCTTATGGAAATTGGAATTGGCAGCCAATTCTTATTCAGAACCTTAAAGGTCAACACCTTAAGGAATAAGATAGACAAGTGGGACTTCATCAGCGAGCTTCTGCAAAGCAAAAGAAACCATCCAGATCACAGGGAAACAGCCCACAGAATGGGAAAAAATTATTTACCAACTTTATATATGACAAAGGCCTAACATCTAAGATCTACAAGGAACTCAAATTTGCTGAAAGGTAAAAAACAAACAGCCCTTTTAAAAAGTGGGCAAAAGACATGAATAGACACTTCTCAGAAGAAAATACACGGGCAGCCACAGACACATGAAAAAGTGCTCAGCCTCACTCATCATCAGAGAAATACAAATCAAAACCACACTGAGATACCACCTAATCTCAGTAAAAATGGCCATCATTAATAAAACAAACAATAACAGATGCTGGTGAGGTGTGGAGAAAAAGGAATTCTTCTACACTGCTGGTGGGAATGCAAACTAGCGCAACCTCTTTGGAAGACAGTGTGGCGATTTCTGAAAGTACTAGAAATTGATCTTCCATATGACCCAGCAATTTCCCTATCGGGAATATACCCGGAGGAACTCAAATCATCCTACAAAATAGATAGCTGCACACATATGTTTGTTGCAACTCTGTTGACGATAGCAAGAACATGGAGCCAAACACATTGCCCATCGAAATTGGACTGGATAAAGAAAATGTGGTACATATACACAATGGAATATTATGCAGCCATAAAGAAGGACACATATATGGACATCACAGCAACTTGGATGGATTGGAGTCTATCATATTCAGTGATCTATCACAGAAACAAAGAACAGAGTACCATATTTTCTCACTCATAAGCGGACCTTGAACAATTATAATACTATAAGGGAGCATTTGGCAGTAATGGGAAACTGTTAGGGGAGGGGGGTGAGATTGGTAGTTGAGGGAAACTGCTAGGGGGAGGGGCATACCTCATCAACAATGGTACCTGCAAATAATCAATGTTTGTCTAACTAACCCTGAATTATACCCCATATCTTTATAATAATAATTTAAAAAACCCTAACATTTGTCCACTATACTGAATTCCCAGTAAGATACTAATGACTAATCCTTTTATCCTCCATCAGTCTGTTTGCATCTTATCTAGCACTCTAATTCTCAAAACACTAACCTAAGTCTATATACAAAGCAGTCCAATCCTGTCTAAGTGGAATTAAAAGCATGCCAGATACTCTATCCCATTTCATTGACCCTGAAAACTCTATTGTAGGTATAGTAGTGGAATTAAAAACAAGAATGAGAATAGAACACTATATAACATGTTGTTTGATATATATACCTTTAAAAAGCACACACACACAAAATATTTCATAGTTTCATTATGCTAGTAGTATCTATTATACCTTCATAGACTATATCATTCTATGGATGATTCAAAGATGACATCTAAGATATCTTGTGTCGAGTAGCACTCAAATATAATAAGATAGTATAGTTGATAATATAGGCACCCCACACATACAATGGGTGATTACATTCACATGAAGAACCAATGTTACTTTAGAATAAGAAGGTGAGGATGATAGTTTGCGTAAAACTCACTTGCCTCATATCACTTTCCAAAAAATTATTAATATTCTGTAAGTTATTTCTTACACATAGCCTTAGTTATGTTGAATAATTCAGCCAGATACAGAATCCAAATCTCCTAACTTCTTGAAGCCTTTTCTTGTTCATATACCACAAAAGTGCAAGTGCATTTTTATTACATAGATCCTCAGTTTTATGGAGAAGAAACACAAGTCCTAAGAAGCCATGACAGCATTAATAAAATATTATTTGTTTTGATATATCTATGTTTGTTAGTTTGTTATTTTAAATATATTTAGTTGATGAAATAGAACACATGCAATGTCAGTCATTGAGCCTTATAGTTCATTAAATCACATCTGTCTTAAATAATCCGTATCTGTCAGTAATTTTGTCTACAGGTTTGTCTATTGGTGTTAAGGTGCAAGATATTATTTTCAATAGTATTTGGTTTGTTCTTTCATGGAAGCATCAGAGTTGGTTTGACATGTACAAGTAAAGGGGTAAAAACGCATATGAGAACAATTATTCAATTATATTATGCATCGACTGATGAAGAGCAGAGATGAAGGCCAGTTAATTTAAAATGTGTTGTTTTTCTGCCTATTTAAACTACCATTTACATGTTTAGGATTGTTTTCAGTTATGAATTTTGAGTAATGTTGAATTACTATATAATATAGGTAGATACTATAACTGAGCATCACCTCTTTATCAATTGATTCCTGGGGTGATATAGCCTGTTTTTATCTATGCTTTAAGTATTTCTGTTTTGTGAAACTAAGCATAAATAATTCACCCATGCCACCTTCCTCTTTTCTCTTTTTTAACTTGAGCCCTTTTTCTCACCTGTTCTACCTGCACTGGTAAATTTTCCCAAACATTTAATAAAGAATTAATGTCAGTCCTTTAAGTTCACTTCCCCTCCCCCCACAAACAGACAAAGAATAGAGCAAACTAGCCAATTTATTCTATGATGCCAGGATTGCCCAGATAACAAAGCCAGGCAAAATCATCACACGAAAATAAAACTACAGATCATTATCCTTTTGAATATGGACATAGAAGTTCTCAAGTACAAACAAACTGACTGTAGCAAAATGTAAAAATTATTGGGCACCATCATCAACAGGAGTTATGACACAAATGCAAACTTGGCTTAAAATACAAAAATCGGGCGAAGTAGTTCAGCATAATATGTTAAAATACAAATAATACTCCTTCTGATAAACACAGAAGAAAATTTGACAAACCTAACACGCACTTATGCTAAAACCCTAAACAGACCGGGGATACAAGGAAACTTTGTCAACCTGTTAAAGGGCATTGGTGAAGTATAGCTCAAATCATATGTAATGATAAAAACCTGGGTTTGGGAACCCCACTTTGGGAACAAGACAGGAAAGTATTCTGCCGTTCCCACGTCTATTCAATATTCTACTGGAAGTTTTAGCCAGTGATGCTATACAACAAAAAGGAACTAATGACCTCTAGATGGAATCAGAAGTATATACAGAGGACATTATCCAGTATATACAAATTTTCAAGAAATTTGTAAAAGCCCAGTAGATGTAGTAAGTGAGTTTAGCAAGGTTGCATCATTCAAAATTAATAGAATTTCTCTACACTAGCAATAAACAATTGCAACATGAAAAGAAGAAACAATTCCATTTGCAATAACTTCACATGGTAAAAAGAGAGAAAAAATCCTGTAACATAAGTGATATTGACTTTATTTTATATTAAGTATCATTAACTTTACATCATAGAATGTGAATTATGGAATATCAAGGTGTTAAGACCATCTAAGGATTTTACTCCGTTTTGGGGGAAAGGGTTAATGTGCTTTCAGTTGTATGCAGTACAGTGATATGGAATACAAATGTGTATATATACACACACAGATTTATATCAAAATAAGAAAGAAATAGTCCTAATAGTTATACTCCTTATTTCCGTAACTGGTTGTGTGTTGGTACCTAGGTTTTATAACTAACTTCATCTACTGTTCATTCCATATTTCCTTTGCTTACAGCTGGTTGTCATTCTTTATATGGTGGGTAGCCCAAAACCCCAGTTTGGACATGTCATAGTCATTAATAGTCCTGTCTTTATTGTGTTGTTGCAGTTTTTCATTATGTTTAATAAAATGTCATGGAAAGATGAGGCTACTTTATAGGGTGTTATGGATTGCAGACATACTCTTTCTTACCTCCATTGTGGAAAAACAGTCAATTTCCCTTTGGTTGTAGGGATCAATTGCCTCAACCAGCCAAGTAACCTCCTTATCTGCCTCTTGATTCAGAGGTATGAGGGCACCAAAATGTCTGGGTGCCATCTCAACTTTTGGTTCAATGGAATCATTGTTGTGTCTCTTGGTGAAAGCATTTCTACCTTTCAAACTAAAATCTCTAGGCCAGTACAATATAAAGTTGTGGGGTCAGAAAGCAAAATTTTTGTTAATGGTTCACTAGGCTAACAGTGATTATTTCTACACTTTGATTTCTGGACCTATGAGTTCTGGTTATGTGAGAAATAGCACCATATATTGAACACTGATTTAGAGCATAACAATTTTCTGGAGAACCTTGTCATCATCCTACGATTCATTGCCACATGGCTGGTTGGTAACTGACTCTTTAAAAGCCCTCTCAACCATTTTTTCAAACCAGTTCCATCAGGATGATGGGGAATGTGGTAAGTCAGTGAATTCCATGAGTCCTGGCCCATTGTCACACTTCATTTGCTCTGAAGTGAGTTTCTTAATTATAAATAAAGCTAGTGAAATATCATGCCAGTAAATAAGGGACTTTATAAGCCAATGTATGGTACTTTTGGAAGAAGCATAATATCCAGAGAGGCAAATTTGTATCCAGAGTAAGAGCCTCTTCCAGTAAGAACAAAATATTGTCCCTTTCAAGATGAAAGTAGTCCAATGTACCCAATCTGCTACCTTGCTTCTGGTTGGCCACCCCAGTGAATGGTTTGGCAGATTGGCACTCAGTGGGGCTGTAGATAGACTAATGTTGGTAAGGGGAAGTATGTGTTTTTAAACCCATGCACAATGTACATATTGCCACCTTGTCATGAGTGTTTTTTGTTTATTTTCTTTATTTCCACAAATCTTTGTTGATTATTTTATATTTATATAGCTATCTACATTTTAAGATTAGAAAAATGTACATCAATATACAAAAGACAGTTGAATTTCTATACACTAACAAATTGTCCAAAAAGGAAATCAAGAAAACAACCCCAACTAATAAAAGACTGAGCCTAAACAAAAAGAAGGAGAAGGAGAAAGAGGTGGTGGTGGTGGAGGAGGAGGAGGAGGAGGAAGCAATCCCACTTATAATAGCAACAAAAAGAATAAAATCCTTAAGTATAAACTTAATCAATGAGGTAAAAGGTGTGTACTATTAAAACTGTAAAACACATGAAGGAAATTAAAACAGACAAATAAATGGAAAGTAGATAATAAAATCCTGTGTTCACAGGGTGGAAAACAAATACTGTTAAAATAATGCTCCCAAAATCTGTAGCTTTAATGTAATCCCTATCAAAATCTCAATTGCATTTTTAAAATTTCAAAGATATGGAGTACAGTACAGGGTGGTACATAAGTGGTCAAGTTTGGGTAACTTTATTGATGTTATGTGACCCCCCACCCCAAGAGTGTGCCACTACTGTCAATCCCTTTCTTGCAGCATTATGATAAATGTTCAGGGCCTGCTTATGAATGAATACATGTAGTACTCTGATCTTTGTTTCTGAGATAGATCACTGAGCATTATAGACTCTATATCCATCCAGGTTACTGCAGAGTCCATAATTTCATTTTTCTTTGTGATTGCATAATATACCACATTTTCTTTATCTAGTCCACCTTCAGTGGTCAGCACAGGTGGTTCCATGTTTTTGCTATTGTGAATAATGCTACAATAAACATGTGTGTTCAGGCATTTTTATTTATAGAGTGCTTTGAGTTCCTCTGGTTATAGTCCCAGAAGGGAGATTGTTGGGTCATATGGAAGGTCAATTTTTGGATCTTTAGAAATCACCACACTGTTTACACTCTGAAGAACAGTGTAGAAGCATTCTCTTTTCCTAGCATCTTCTCCGGCAACTGTTGTTTTTTGAGTTATTGATGATGTCCATTCTGACTGGAATTGGGTGGTATCTCAGTGTGGTTTTAATTTGCATTTCTTTGATGATTAGTGATGCTGAGCATTTTTTCAAATATCTGTTGACTGCTTATATGTCTTCTTCTGAGAAGTGTCTATTTATATCTTTTGCCCACTTTTTTTTCCTTTTTTTCTTTTTTTTTTTTTTTTTTTTTTTGAGTTGGAGTCTCACTCTGTTGCCCAGACTGGAGTACGGTGGCTCCTCCCAGTCACCGCAGCCTCGATCTGCTGGGCTCTTGCGATCCTTCCGCCTCAGCCTTCCGAGTAGCTGGAACTACAGGCACACGCTACCACACCCGGCTGACTTTTTGATTTATTGTAGAGATGAGGTCTTGTCAAGTTGCCCAGGCGGGTCTCGAACCCGCGGGCTCAGGCAATCCACTCACCTCAGCCTCCCAAAGGCACGGGATTACAGGCTGAGCCACCGAGCCTGGCGGGAATAGCTTTTTGATGCTAGACCTGGCAATAACTTTTTGTTTTAATTTAACATCAAAAAGCATAGGCAACAAAAATGGTTTTGCAAACTAAAATCTTCTTATAGCAAGGGAAACAATCAACAAAATGAAAAGGTAACCTATGTAATGACAGAAAATATTTGCAAATGGTGTCTGATTATTATCCAGATTATACAAGAATCCCCAATAATTCAATACTAATCCAACAAAAAATGGGCAGAGGAACTAAAACATTTTTCCAAGAAGACATTATAAATGGCTAATATTTGAAAATGTCACTCGTCACCAGGAAAACACAAGTCAAAACCAGTGATATGTCACCTTTTTCTTGTTAGGATGACTTATCAAAACAAAACAAAACACAAAAGATACAAATGTTTGTGATGATATGAAGAGAATCCTTGTATACCAAGACGAGAAATGTATATTTGAGCAGTCACTATGAAACACAGTATGCAGGTTTCTCAAACAAATAGAAATAGAACTACCATATGACCCAGCATTTCACTCCTTGTTATATATCCAAAGGATTTTAAACTAAGATCTCAAAGACCTATCTGCACTCCCATACTCATTGCAGCATTATTCACAGTAGTCAGGACATGGAAACAACCTTAATGTCTATCTATGGACAAATAGATAAAGAAAATGTGGTATATACATACAATGGAAAATTATTCAATCTTTTTTTAAAAAGGAGAAAATTCTGTCATTTGAGACAATATGAATAAAACTTAAGGATATTATGCTAAGAGAAATAAGCCAGGTGCAGAAGGACAAGTACTGCATGACAGTATTTATATAATGATTTAGAAATAGTCAAACTCATGGAAACAAAGAGTAGAATGCCAGAGGTTGGGGGAGGGTGGAAAGGAGAAGGTAATAGTCAAGGGTATAACATCTGTTACACAAGAAATAACTTCTAGAGATCCACTGTCCAACATGGTGGCTATAGTTCACAATACTGTATTGTGTACTTAAGAATTTGCTAAGGGTAGATCATAAGTACTTTTATCATACATATTCACAAATAATAAAAGGAGCTCGGTGGCTCAGCCTGTAATCCCATGCCTTTGGGAGGCTGAGGTGAGTGGATTGCCTGAGCCCGCGGGTTCGAGACCCGCCTGGGCAGCGAGACCTCATCTCTACAATAAATCCAAAAATCAGCCGGGTGTGGTAGCGCGTGCCTGTAATTCCAGCTACTCGGAAGGCTGAGGCGGAAGGATCGCCGGAGCCCGGCAGGTTGAGGCCGCAGTGGCCGAGAGCCACTGCACTCGAGTCTGGGCGGCAGATCGAGACTCCAACTCAAAAAAAAAAAAAAAAAAAAGACAGAAGGAAGCTTTTAGAGGTGATGGACAGTTCTATGGCATAGATCGTGGTGATAGTTTCACAGATATATACTTATCTCAGAACCATCAAGGTGTATATTAAGTAAGTACATCTTTTTATATGTGGCTTATACTTCACAGTGGATAAAAAATAATAGACAAACTTAAACTTTCAATTTTGTAAGAGAAAAGACACATATGTTTAAATGTTCAATGGCAAATAAATTGAAAAATGAATATATTCTGTTTTTATACCTGCTACCACAGCTGAAATGATAAGAACATGTCAAGTACTAGTACAAATAATTAAGGTTATCTCTTAGCACATAGTTAAAAAAATAATCACTGGATCAAAAATGTAAACCTTTCTAAATAACAAAATAAAAAAGTATAAGAAAAGAAAAACAAAACATAGACTAATGGGACATTCTTAAAGTATACAATTAGAACACAAAATAATATTATATAAATAATGTAAATATAATGCTTCATGTACTAAATTTATCTTTTTTTTTTTTTTTTTTTGAGTTGTAGTCTCACTCTGTCACCCGGACTGGAGTGCAGTGGCTGTTCCCGGCCACCGCAGCCTCGACCTGCTGGGCTCCAGCGATCCTTCTGCCTCAGCCTTCCGAGTAGCCGGAATTATAGGCACGTGCTACCATACCCGGCTGATGTTTTTTTTTTTTAAATTTATTGTAGAGATGAGGTCTCGTCAAGTTGCCCAGGCGGGTCTCGAACCTACGGGCTCACTCATCTCAGCCTCCCAAAGCACGGGATTACAGGCTAAGCCACCGAGTCTGGCTAAATTTATCCATTATAAGACAAAGACTGGTATTTTTTAAATAAACGTGTCTCTAAATCATATACAAAAATTTCTAAAGTGATGCATAAGAATTGAAACTAAAATGTTTTCCTTTAAAAAAAGAGAATGTGTATGAGTCTACACATCTTTTCTTAAAAGCATAGGCTGGGAGAAGATTTCTCATGGCTGAAAAACTGGAAAGTACTGGGGGAACACAGTAACACAAACCAGATAACACAAAGTAGACATAGGGTCAAACATTCCTGTTCCCTACTCCTAATGAAACAAAGAAAGAAACAAAATAGAAGCAAGAATATACTAACATTAATTAAAGCAGGAAAAGGTAAAAGTGTATAACAGATAGTTGGAAAATTGTCCAGCACAGGAAGAAAAGCTAGGATTAAATGTGTTTTTCTACTCCTCCAGAAGTGCTTGGTGTGTGAGAAGTTGGTGAGTATAATATAAATTACTGGTTGTCCCCACTACACACTCTTTCTCAGTAACAAAGATCTAAATTTTAGCTTGCAACAAAAGCATATAAGATAAAGACTACATTTTCTAGTCTTGCAAACAGGCATTGGAAATGATTTAGTTTTGACCAACATGCTATAGAATGAACTGTTGTGTGCAAGTATTGTAGGCAAGTATTCTTGAAGGAAGAGTGCATAATTTACCCCTCATCTTTCTTTGTTTCTGTTGGCTGGTGGATGTGGTAGCTGAAGCTGGAGTTTTCTTGAATCAAAAGTGGAGTTTGGGCACACACACACACACACACACACACACACACACACACACACACACACGCAGACTCAAGTCAAAAGGGATTGGATCCCCCAGGATCCTTGAACTGCCGTACATACCACTCACAGGATTTAGTATTAAATAATTTATGTTTCTATCATGTTGTAGCCACCATTATTTGAATTCTTTCACAGCTAAAAATAATCCCATTTTAGATGTGCAAGGGCATCGATTACTGCAACACTCCTGTTTTCCTATTTTAATTGCCTTTCATATAACTCAGTATATGAATTTAGCCAAATTCCTAGGTGGAGTGTCTATTTTCCTTTCTTGCCTATCCAGAGTCAGAGAGAAGCAGTGGTTTATATAAAAACTTTAGCTCTCACTTTAGACTCACGCTGACCCTCAAGTGGGCTGTGTCAAGATTGTGGTCTAGGAGAATACAGGCTCATCTTGAGCCACTTTCTCCAGTATGTCTACTAGTGACAACGTGTTTACTTTGAACACCATAATTTCATACTCTCAATTAGTTTAAAAGGTAGAAAAGGGAAGGCGGGCGCAGTGGCTCATGCCTATAATCCCAGCATTTTGGGAGGCCAAGGTGAGAGGATTGCCTGAACCCACGGGCGGGCTTGAGATGAACCCAGGCAACTTGGTGAAACTTCATCTCTATAATAAATCAAAAAATTAGCCGGGCATGTTGGCGCACACCTGTAGTTTCAGCTACTTGGAAGGCTTTAACGGAAAGATCACCTGAGCCCAGCAAGTCCAGGCTGTAGTGGCTGTGAGCTTGTCACTGCACTCCAATCTGGGTGACAGAGTGAGAATACAAAAAGAAAAAAAAAAAGGTGGAAAAGGGATGAGAATAATTTTCTAGCAGTCTCAATCCTCTGAAAAAGGTTAAGTGACAAAAGAAATCTACCTCAAAATTTAGAAGGCAGGGAATGTGGTGTGCAAAGAGAAAACCGCTCAGGGAACAGATGGAGTGTGATTTTGCTTAGGAGCCCTCTGTCTGCCCTTTTATCAGCACAAAACAGGAGACCTGCTACTGGAGGGGAGGCATAGACAACCTCAGAGGATACATCATCATCACATCATCAGGATGCTTATTGTCTTCTGGCCCAAAGAGAAGACAAAAGGCACAGCAAAAGGAAAGAAACAAGAGACACCTGTATTTATGGATGTAGCAGAGAAAAACACGAAGACTGGAAAATGTAGTCACTGAGTGTAAGCCTTTTCATGGATAACAGGGATTTTATTATCCTCAACTCTTTTACGTGGTGAATATGTGATCAAATGAAAAAGGTTGAAAAATGTGCAACTTTCTACAGTGCTAAACATATTATAGTGTTTTCATTTGCTCTTTCTCTTTTCTCTTGAATTGGGGAATCTCCATTTGTGGAAAATTTTTTACCCATTTGGACATCTAAATTTTATCATTATTTAACTCTTGAATCCATTCACATCTTAATGCTAAACTCATAGAAACAGAATGCTTATTTAGAATATTCCATATTCAAGAAAGCGACATTTTAGGGTCCACATGATGCTCAAGATGCCATCATTTTCTTGTTTATATCTCATTGATTTTTTTGGTATCAAAATTTCTAATTATCAGAATCAAGTAATCATTTTGATGGCTCGTTCTGTGGAAGGGCTTATAAACTCTGTTTCCCATTATCTCTCCTATATCTTCCTGAAACTTATTTATTTTTCCATTAACAGATTACTATCTATAGATCACATTCATTTTATTTCTTTTCACCAGTTTGATTACTCGCACCTCACTGTACTCAGATAGCTAGTGTAAACTTTTCAGGTCATTTCAAAGTTCCTCGTCTTTTTTTCTCAGAGGATCTAGTTCTTGTAATGTTGATATCCTTGGGGAGAAAAAAATGTCAAGTTAAATTTAGAAAAAAAAAGGTCGGGGGGAGGTAAGAATAGTCTTGACACATAAGGTGGGTTACAGACCCATAAATGGTATTTTAAGTCAAAATGATACAAATCAAATCTGATTTTCCTACAGAAATAATGGTAAAATAATTCTGACAGAGTCACAGCACTGAATTTTTAAAAGAAATGTTCATATATTTTATATTTAAACCAGTATGAATAATTTTTCAAAATCTGAATACTAAATCCTTTCAAATATATTAGTAGAACAAGCTTAACAATCATATACAATTGTATTATTAACTAGTATTAACTTAGTAGTTATTATACTTTGCCATAGTTAAATCTTATCTTAATAATTCCAGATGTATTTATTTTAACGAAGAGGAAATAATTATTTTTCACTAGGTCAAAGTTTTTTTTTATTTTTCTTTTTGATATGTAATTATAGTGGACATCTTTGAAGAGACTGTTTTCTCTGGAGAAACTTCTATAAGATATCCATGGAAAACAAAACAAAACAAAACAAAAACCAAAACAGACTTTACAACAGACTGAATCCTTGGATAAGCAAATCAAAATGTACATTAGAATAAAATCATCTGTGTGGCTCTATGTGCTGATAAACTGATAATATGTGTGAGTGACTGAGGTTCATAAATGTAAAACTCAAGAACCAGTCTGCTCCCTAGCTTTTCCTCGGAACAGATGTGCACAGAAAAATTAAAAGAGGTTTCAAATGGAAATAGTCTTATCAAGTTTTGCCTTCTAATAACAATGCTGTTCTCTTAGTTCATGACAAGATTGAACTCCAAGTTTTACTAAAGCTTTCATGTAATAGTAAAGCAAATTTTCCTCTTATACATGTTCCTTGACTCATAATTGGTGCTTTGCATTTATTTATTGAATAAACAAATGAACTAATGATTTTTGTAGAACAAAATGACCTATTGAAAGTTAAATCAGGCAAGGCTCGGAGGCTCAACCTGTAATCCCAGGTTTGGGAGGCCAAGGCGAGTGAATTGCCTGAGCCTGGGGGTTCAAGACCAGCCTGGGCAACTTGGGGAGATTTCGGCTCTAGAAAAGAAAAGAAAAGGTAAATGGCTTTGTTTTTATGGATTCCCAGGTAAGAATCTGAAATGGCAGCTTGACTACATTCAACACTTTTCCCACCTCAGTTGATTGGCGCCCATCTTGTGTATTAAGCCCTGGTGCTCATCAAATATCTCAACTGCAAAGCTAATCACAGTTGACAACTGTGAAGTTAGATGCACCATAAATATGCTGTTGCGCTTTCTCTTAAATTTGGTGGCGAGTACTTTACAGGAGTTATGGTAATAGAAAATTTTCTGCCTTCATCATATTTATAGTAATGAGTGGTTTAATTGACTTCCCTACAGCAGAACTCTCTTTCTTTTGAATTAAAGTTAGAGTAAAGATGGGATATTAAACTCTATTAATAGTTTAAGATGTAATAAATGGCTCAACCAGAAATAGCTGACTCAGAGACAGACAAAGATATTTTAATTTCTCAACAATTCATATGCAAAGACTGATTCTCTAAGTATAGAAAGCATGGAATCGGAGACTGCCGGTTCTGTGTGAATTACTCCAAAGCCCAATACAGAAACTCTGGGAGAGGAATCTGCATTCTTTTACAACTCTCCCTGGTGGTTCTAGTGTATCTTAAATTTTGTCAACCATTGTCTTACAGTTTATCTTATTGATAGGAGAGAAATCACTTCTTAATTAATCAGGATTTTGTGTTGACATAAGCATTTTGTCCTAGAAAATGTGTCTATGTCACTGACTAGATAGAGTGCTAAGTGTCAAAATAAAAACAGCAACTGTAATAGTTGTATTAATAATATTATTTTAAATATTTTTAGGAAAAAGGCAATGTGATTGATATTTGTAGAGAAAATAGAAACAGTTATAATATTTGCCAGTAGAAGCTAAAAATTCACTAGCATTAATAGCTCCTTTTAGTGAATTCTCGGTATGCACTAGAGCACCAAGCAAGGGATTCCTCATTTTTCTGTTTTAGTAACTATTCACAGCAGCACTACACAGGAGGTATTAGTGTCTCTATTTTAAAGTAAAGACCTAAGCCAGGTGTGGTGGTGTATACCTATAGTCACAGCTACTTGAGAGGATGAGGTAGAAGGATTGACACTCCTTTAGATGACATATTTCTCTGGAAATCAGTCTTTGTTTTGTTGATCTTAACTTTTATACTACCAATATTCTACCTGATAATCTCTATCCACTTATTGTAATAATTAAGTGTTGAGAAGTTGTTATGAGTTTCTCCTTCTGGTGTATAAATGAATGATTTATTGTCCCTATCTGAGAAGTTTACAGAGATCTCAGCATTGGGAGAAAGTTGGGTCTTCACTCCAGGGTGAAGCGACTGCGTCAGGTGGGGACTCTCAACCTTTGTTTTCACGTATTTCTATTTCAGTTTCTTTAGAGAAGAACTGCTTGTCCTTTTGCCAGAAGTTAAGCACTGTGTGGGAGTGTGTGTGAACAGTGGCATGCATTGTGCCACTGTGTGTATTGTGTGTATTTGTTGTGTGCATTGTGTGTATTTGTTCCTTTCATCGACCTTCAGTTCATCCTCTGGTTTTCACCTCTGCTTCTTACTCTGGCCCTTATGCTAGGTTCTGATTCACAGCTCTGTGCCTCTCTGGGACTTTAAAGGGGAGATTAGCTCTCAGTTCTGCTATAGTCCTCTAATAGTGTACTTCTGTAGTTTAATTTTTGAATTAGTTTCTAATCCTAGATTTATTAAGAAGTGCTGTTAAATTTCCAAGTGGTTAGTTTCATTTTGTTTGATTTTTTGTTGTTAATTTCGAGTTTTATTATGATGGCTTCATAGAGTATGACATTTATGAGTTTGGATTATGGCAATATTTTAAGTTTCTAGGCTTTTAAAACAATTTTTTTTTTTTTTTTTACCAAGGACATATGTTACATAGTGACCTTTTTGGCTGCACATCATTGAATTACTGAATTCTTCTATGCTTGGAAAATTCTCCACACAAATCCTAGGGTGAGAAAGAAACTTCTGATGATGGAAAATGGTGGGTAAACCTCCCTCCAGCACATTCTCAGAGAATCAATGTAGTATCAGCCTGACTCAGTGAAGGGTGCTGGTGGGGTTCCTTAAGTCTTTGATCCAATACTCAGCAATCCCTACTCTTTCACTCGCCTGTCAGGTATTGAACAGGGCTTTCAGTCTAAATGCAGTTATGAGTAGGATCAAGGAGAGAGCTGAAAGTAGAGACTATTTTAATGTGGATATTTCACCATCTACTGAAGGTTTTTCTTCTGTAGTAATTGGGATAGTCACAATCTAAAATTTAACTGGAGAACTGCTTTCCTGCCTTTGTATAGTGGATTCTCCATCTTGAACTGTCTACTTGGACTAAGTGACTGCTAAGAATGTGAGTCACATTCAGTTTTGGTCCTGGTGAAGTTTCAATCCCTACTACCCACAGAAGTTACCCACAGGTGTGCACACTCTAATACGCGAAGAGACTTGCACAGGTATATGCTTACATGGTGCACTGACTGCTCTGAAGTTCAACCTGGTGTTTTCTGGGGGAGAGGAGGTTGCAGGGAAAAAGTTCATTGTTTCTGTTTGTTCTTCTTTTGATATGTGTAATCAAGTGCTGTGTGAATCTAATTAGTTTTTTTTCTTTAATTCAAACCTATATGACTTTGTTTACTGCAAAATTAATTCAAATTTTGTCCTGTTGATAACAATCTTTTTCTAGCTCTGTTATAGAATTTATCACATTCGCTACGTAATTTCTACTGTACGTAAAGAGAGGAGATGCAAGCATATAGGCTTAATTTGATATATTGAAATCAATAGTGTAATATCTTTGTTTCCTTTTTAAAAATATAGCATTAAGGACACTTCCATTCGCTTAATGTTTTTTGAATTAGTGTCTTATGATTTCCTTTACAATGCAGTTCCCTTAATTTACCTCATTGGACGAGGCAGTGCATGCAATTTCTTATAAGCACTCTGACACAAGGTCATACTAGGAAATCTGATTGAGCAAAAACTACAAGTGTAACACAAACATCTGGTATTGAGGGATGAACCTCTTGTGCTTACTTAGAATTCCTTTGTAAACTCACCAGTTGGATAGTCATTTACCTAACCCAAACCACTGGCACATGTGTTTATTCTCTAGACTCACAAGAAAAACTTCTGGTGATAGGTTATGTTTCCATTCAGACTTCATAGTTTTCTAGCTTTCCCTGAGTTGAATTTGGTGTCCAACATAAACTTCAATGGAAATATTTTTATTGGACTGTGTTATTTTTACTACTTTCTCATGTCTAGATGTTATACACAAATTCTATTCTATCCCGTAATGAAATCAAGTAAGGAGTAATTTCAATTCCAACTTAATCAAACTGTTATTCTCTTTCCAGAGCTCTGGATCCTATTCCTCCACTTGTTGCTCAGTGAATTAAATAACAAATCTTTCAAGTGCCTGGAATATTAATGGAAAGTTCTGAACACAAATATCTAACTAGCATTTATGGAAAAAAATTTTTTTAATTTGCATTTTCGTCTTTATAACATGTTGTAAAAGATAAGATATATGTCTTTTATAAGGCAGAAAAAGAAAACGAAAAAACAGAATATCTAGTATGTTTCAAGGCTGGGAGCAGGACTTATGTCCCTGTCTGAAAGGAAGAGTTAGCTAAGAGATAGAAGCTTTCTCCAGTTATATTATGGATATCAGTCCCGTTTGCAAAGAGATAGACAGTATGTCAGCATAATTTTGACCAGAAGCCAAAGAGATGAACTTGGGGCCAAATAGAAAAGAATTCCTCGCTACCCTAGAGACTGAAAGAAAGACCTAAGGTAAAAACTTCAGCCAGAAATTGAAAATAGGAATGGCTAAGAGGACCAGCTACAACCTCCAGGTGAGAGGTCTACAGACTAAAGGAGAATAATGACAACTGTACTGTGAAAGTCTATATTTTAAAACTCCACTGGTTATTATTTTGAAGAGAAATGCACCAAGCAAAACTACCTATAGTAAAGAAAAGTTTGGATAACAGTGCATTTTATTTCAATGAAAAAAAAAACAAAAGGAATTTTTTATGAGATTTCTGCTTGCACCAAAGTTCAACCACCTCACCTTTCTTTGAGAGACAGATGTTCCTGTAAGATTTAAGGCCAATATCTGCGTTTGTGCTCTGAGTCTCATCTTCTACTTCTTTGGGGATCTTGGTTAATCATTTTGTACTCCCTTCCTACTGATCTTAAACCACTTTCCTCAGTAACTATTTCCCTAACATTGAATCATATTAAGCAAACATATCCTGTCTTTAAAACAGTTCTCAATTCCATATTCTCCCTCTAGCTCATGTCTCCATTTCTTCTTCCTTTATACTCAAACCTCATAAAAATAAATCATTTTCGTTTTAATTTTTTGTGATTTAATGTAATTCAATTCACAAGTCAGCCCACTGCAGTCTGATTCAGCTCTTAATGTGCTAAGAATATTGCCCTTTTTAAGATCATTAAAAAGTTAATTGTGATTACATCCAAAAAGTATTTCTAGTCCTCAGTTTTAATGAATCCACTAAGCACTTGACTTCTTTACTTTTATATACAGTCATATATGTCATTCTCTAAAGAGAATGTCACCAGACATTTGTCTTCTTCAAAGGACCCTACTCAGTTTATACACTTGGGAGAATAGTGGTAAGTGAAGATGTCTGAGAGAGTGAAGAACATAGGATTGCAGGACTGTGGTTTTTGTGGGGATATTTTTCTCCTCTTATTGAAAGGCACAGATCTCAGATCAGAGAACAAAAATCACTTTTAAAAGATACTGTTGTGTCTCATTTCAACCTAGGAAATCATTTAAAAATTTCCAAAAAGAAGAAACACACCAACACGGGAAAGTCTTGTGTACTAAATTTATATAAGTGTGATCTCACACTTGTAGAGCAAATTTTCCATTATCTGATCTGTGAGAACATTGACAATTTATGTTTGTTCTCCCAGCATTTAACATTGGCTAGAACTCTGTTAAATTAGGAATGGATATTGACAATGTCAAATGTATATACCACTGAAGATGTATAAAGATGAAAGATTAAGAAGATACGTGTCAAGATGTTGAAGTACTTTTTAAAAGGACAAAAAATTCAGACAATATTGGGGATTTTGAAAATATATTATTTATGGAATGGTTTATGAAAAGATGAAAGATAATTTGAGACTAGAGAATTATGACCTATAGAAAGTCTTTTGATTGCCTTACTTTAGATGCTTTATTTTCCTATATTCAAATTTTTTGAAAATTCAGAATATGTATATTTTCAAAAGGAATAGCTTTAAAAAGATCATCTAAAATGGTATTCATCTATACCTCTACTTTGTATTACTTCTCCTTCCTTTTGAATATATATAAATATCCACAAGCATAAAAAACACTTTGAAATGGGCATGGATAATCATATTGGTTTCACATATTTGGTAGAAAAGAGAGAATAGGAAACTTCTCTCATAAGAGATGCAAATCAGAAAATATATGTGATTTAATGGCAGATTAGCATCATTTATTTTTATATTCACTGCATTTTGTTATTTTTAATAGAATTCCATTTGCCAGGATTTGGCTTCAAAATGTAAGTTATTTAACAGATATCATTAGGTTGCTAAGCATTAACACTTAATTATCATATTAATAAACAGTTATTACTCTCTTCCACACTGAGCCTTGCCTCTGCCACATTAGTATGCATGCACTGCTCTTAGGCAACTTAATTGTCCTTAAAGGAAATCATTACAATTTAAATGAAATTGGGAGCTACTGGTTAGGGAAGGCTGTAGGGCATGCACAATACATACTAAACAAGGAACTGTAATTTCCCCAAATCACATTTTTTTTTTCAGTAATTTCACATCACAGCACTATATCTATTTGGTTAAGGGGAAAACAGTTTATTTTTTGCCTTGTAATTTTACAAGGGCACCATTTAACCAAGGACACGCAAGACTCTGAAATGGTAGCAAAGGAACTTGAGTAAATCAAATAATTTCTTTGTGGCTGGTAAACTGTTGTCATCATTTGCAACACAGTCAATGAAGCAATAAAGTAGAGCATGGTGGGCAGCCATCAACAACCACGTCTGCTTCTAGGATGAGGGCAGCAGGAGGCCAGAGGCTTTATGGAGACAGCTGTTGCCTCTCCCCATATGTGATTTTGTTTATACGCATCACAGCAACACACTTCATATGCAGCCACCAAAATGGAGAATAGGGTCACTCTCCTGTGTCTTGTCGCTCCCTTTCCATAGTCAAGAATTTATTTTTTTCCCATCCTCGATATAAAATGTCTTAGTTTCGTGATTTGAGCTAAATACTCTGCTACTGAAATGCCAAGAGTTTAAATATCCCTGGACTCTTATTTGTGATAGATAATTAATCAATGTTTTACACAACCTTAAACAGCTCTTCACTTTTAGTGAGTGACTCAGGATATAAACAAGAATTTAATTCCTGTGGGTATTTAGCATTAATTAGTTAGAAACTGAGAGGTAACCTTATTAGTGCCCAACTTAGTGGAAATGTATGAAGAATGACAGCAAAACGAAGAAAAATCCTGCTTTTTCTAAAATATGTAAACAATACAAGTGGAATTTAAAAATTTGAAATTAAAGCACAAGACTACCAGGTGCTGAGGAATCTAGATAGGCACCTGCTAAGACAGCATTTCCTCTCATGACAGAATTTGGATGTCTCTATCTTATGTTCAAGTTAGATGTCTCTATCTCACATATTAGAAAACTCACATCAGAAATGCTCATTAACTTCCCCTACATCTTATAGGTATTACATGACTGTAAAGGCTTAGATTTCAGGTCTGCCTGCGTCTGGTGCTCATATTCTTACTTGGATGCCTCACCACTCCCAACGCACTTTTATGATTACTACAGACCACCCCATTACATCTAGAACTTTCTACTAATGCAGGAAGAAAAAACTTATGTATTAATCATTGCAAAAGAATTGATAGAGACTCCTTCCACTTAGACATTATAAGTTAGTGTATTTTTCTGTGGTTTTTCATTAGTAGGAATGTTTTCTGAGTAAAGTCGTATTTTGGCAGCTCTTAGACAGGTCTGTCTTCCTTTTGAATAGGAAAAAAAATAACAAAATTAGTAAGCGAAAATGAAGAATGAGTGTTGATAAAAAATGATGCATAATATTAAATTGAGCCACATTTTCTAAATGTTTCCATTTCCTGAAGTCTTTATGGTGACCTGCTGAATTTTTAGATTGGTGGCATTACATCCTTAATTTTCTGCTTCCCAGGAATGCAAGCTTGGATCTGAGTGTAGCTTTTCAGAGCTTCAGATTTCTTACTTGTCAAGTAACAGCAATGACTTATGCTATACTTATTCTGTAAGTTTTAAAGGGACAAAATAGATATTCATACTTTTTTATGCAAGAAACAATGAACGAGCAGCAATTTCTTATTACTGAGTTAGCATGCTATAGTAGAAAAATAACAGGCTTTAGGCTCAGACAGACCTAGGTTGGAATCACAAAGACTAATGAGCTGATATTGGAATGGTATTGTATCTTAGTTTCCATTTCTGCATCTCTAAAGTGGAGATACCTGATAAATAGTAAGTGATTGTTTATGTGTACGTGTATTATAGTTACTTATTATATTTGTATAGTAGAGTTGCAGTAACAAATTAAGAAAAACATATGTAGACTCATACAAAATATCTGAAGAAAATTATATCAATTTCTATAATTAATTCAGATCTGACTAGAGTATTCTAACACTAAAACCAAAATATACTGTAAAAGTGTAATTTGTCCAATGATCAAAATTATATTGACCTAAAAGGTCATTGATGTTATCAGACCCAGTTTATATGTACCACTAGGTCTCTGTTTTCTGATCAATAGAAGTTTATGACCACAGTGACTTTTTATGCCTCATCATTAAGCACCTAAACCCCACTGGCTGTCTCACCTGTCCTGGACAAGGCAGTTTCCATTATTTCCATTGCAGTGGGAGCTGCAGTAGCTCCAAGTCCAAGCCCAGATATGATACCGAGTACTTCTGGGGTCAGTTTAGTAACAAGCCTTGTATTGGCTTAACCTCCATCTTTGCTGCACATTCTTTTTTACCTCCCTCTTGCTATTGGGATTTCATCCACCAACAGAATATTAGTATACAAACCTTAACTAAAACCACATTTTCAAGGGAACTTGAACTGAAACCATCGACCAGTATAGGCCCTGAAAAGTAAACCTGTGGGATGTAATTTTAGAGCAGGCTTTACACTTAATGCAAAAGGTCATGTTTCTTATGCTAAGTGGAGTGTTAATAACTCCTTGCATTCAGTGGCATTGTAGTTTTCACCCGAAGTGTAAGTGTGAGGCAAGTGCAGTTGATCAGTATAAAACCAATTACAGTTAAACATTTAATAATGTGGTATAACTTTTCTATGACTTTGAAGACTTTCTAAAAAGTGAATTATCAACTTAAGAAGGACAGTCAAAGACAAAGAGTCTCTATGGTAGATTTTAAGAAGACTTTTATCTTCTGTAATTACAAGATAGATTCTGTTGAAAATCATACCAAAGATCTGAGTAGAATTGAACTGCAAAAAGAGACTAAATGTGTAGTAGCCTCAACAGGTGTCTTATATTCAACTGAGGGCCAGGACAAGAAAATATTGCTACAAGATGATAATAAATCCAGGTGCCTGAAAGGTTAGTAAAGTTTTTAGGGACTCAGAGATCTGGGGAAATTCCAGGATATCCTACATTAAATTAAAGGCAAATTGTTGCTCATGGCACTGTATGCCACAAAAGAAGAGCCATTGGGCTTGATGAGCCTCTTTGCATTTGGATGCAACATGGGCATCACTTGGAAATAAAGCCTCAAACGCCTAATCAGGAGATTCTGAATGTTGTCAGTTTTGAATGAGGTTCAGAGATCCAGTCTTCAGTGCAAGCTGCCCTCCTGTTGTAACCATTTCAACCATAGACCCATTGTGGCTAGAAGAATATGGTCAATGCAGAGGTTGTGCTAAGTCTCTGGATATGAGATAATCACATAGAGTCCTGGAGCAAAGCCAGTTCATCATGGCAGATAATTACCTTGCATTTGAAAACATGTAGTTATGTTTGCGCATGTCAGAAATTACTTTTATCTGAGCATCTGATTTTGTCTGAACACCTGACCAAGGAATACCAAGTGATTGTATAACCAGAACTTTCCACCATAAATTCAGTTATTTTGAATTCAGTTAGTCATAAGTTTAGGCAGGTGGTATAGCAATTGAATATTTGATAGAAGTGACACATTTAGGAGTAGGCTGAAGCAGATCCAGAAAGCACAAGGAAATTAAATGAACAGATGGCCCAGACTCCCTTGTCACTTACTTCTGTTTATTCTGTGTTTATCCTTCAACTCACAACTATGTCCTTATGGAGGGCAACTTTTGACCAATTAACAAAGGAAGAAAAGATGTAGGCCTTACTCACAAATAAAATATCACAGCATGTTGGCATTGTCAGTAAAAGGGTTGCTGCCATATTTTACCCCCATTCATAGGTTCTGAAAGACTTAAATGAAATCATATCAGAGGGCAAATCTGTGAGCAAAATACTCAGGCACCCAGCCTGCACAGAAGGGTATATTATATAATATGTGGATAAACATGAAATTCTGAGTGCTGGATAATGGCTGGGAAGAAACAAGAATGGAAGTTTAGTGATAAGGAGGTCTAGAGAAAAGTTATATGGGTAAACTAATGAGAGAGAGCAAAAGGATGCAGATCCTTGTGTCTCATGTTAATGCCCACTAGTGACCCCCACCACATAGCAGGTTCTCAATAGTCAAGTGGATGGGGTAACTTATACCGTACATGTCAGCAAATCTCTTTCCACAGTCAGCCCATGGCCTAACAATTGGGCCTATCAGCAGAAAAGCTATAGTGTCATGACTGATAGCTATGCACTTGTCAAGAAGTATGGGTGGCTTCAACAAATTATGATTTCTCTCACTTCTGTTGGTTGACTAGGTTCCACTGAAATGTCCTTATTGGGGGTTTTTAGTTGACGGTGGTCAGATAACTGAGACTGACACCGAAAATGAAACTGGGGATTACTTCTGCACATGGGTACAAGAAGGAATATATGTGGAATGAATAAATTTTAATGTAACATTTCTTGGTGTTTCTATCAGTAGATTCAGCCTAATGTGAGAAAGACAATTACACTCAGAAACTTTGGATATGTAGATTTTGGTCACTTCACTAATCCACGAAGCAAGGTGAAATATCAGCCAAAGTGGAGAGAAGTGATGAATCTAGAATTAATTGTCTGGAACATCACATTTCCAGAACAGCTACAGTGACAGGAACTGTAGTATGGAAATCCTCTGCAATACTTTCTAGAATTCTGCAACGGGTTTCTACCTTGACTGATCAGATTTGTATCTCCATTCTTGGTAAAGAAGTGGTGTAATCTTATTAGAGTATATATAGATATTACTGGAGAGTGTGAGCAGATCCAAGTGGCACAGGAATGAACTACATGAAATCTAATTTATGTGCTTCTTCAGCAGATTAGCTGAGTCTCAGCTATCTCCTGAGTTGGGGTGCTTACTAAGTGAAGACCTGTGGCTGCCACAATGGTCTTCTAATCTTCCAACACCACTAGTGATATCAGACTTCCTTGATATCCTTCCTTGAAATATTGTGAAAAGAGCAGAGCACCTATCCAGCCAAGTCCCTGTTAGTGAAACCATCAGTATTCTCAGGTCCCACCAATTTCAGACTTAGGTAAAGCACCTCTCTGCTGGCTGCTGGAGGTAGGCATTTAACTTTCCTCGCTACTGTCCAGAAGAATCCATACAACTTAGCACTGTAGGAAAGTTAATACTTTACAAGGTAAGCTTCAAGCACTGAACGATAGGAGACAGGGAGGAGAAAGCAGATTAATATCTGCTCTTCCTTTACTCAGTGTTCCATATCAAAGTACGGTAGTTTTACAGGCTTCTTAAAAATGTCTTGTATAAACAAACAACTGAATATTGTTTATAGTTAAGTCTGTGACCAGCTTGGAAATGGACCTTTTCTTCTCCCTTTCTGTCCTTGATCTTCCTACTCCCAAATTCTATTAATCGAAGGTACATCCCCGCACTGGGCCAGATTCAGAGTGAGGGGAAGTAGACTCCATCACATGATAGAACAAGTTGCATGCATGTACAACTATACAAGGATGGAAGAGAGTCTGGTCATCCAGCTTTCTGGACAATTGATCACAGTACTCATTTCGTTCACATTTTCCACTTCTTTGTCTTTCAGATTTAATGTCTGGAAATTTTTAACATTTTAATTTCTGGAATTTATTTTTAAAATTTCCACTGAATATTTGATACTTGATACTAAAACTTAAATTTTTAAGAATTCAGTTTTAGTTTTAGAAAGTTCCTTTTTGGAATATAGTATTCTTTTTTTTCCAACTTAATATTTGCTTTTTTATCAGACAGATGATAGGGTAAATTGAATCCCAATGACACTCATCCCCTGCCATCCACACCCTTGTGATGCCTCTCCCAAAATGAATAATGCCACTGCGATCCATAGAGTACTGAGAAAGAGAAAGTAGGACTTTTGAGGCTAGGCCACAAAAGACAACGCCATTTCTGTGTTGGATTCTCTTGGAAAACTTGCTGCTGGTGAAAGGATTATTACATTCAAGTAGTTCTGGGAAAGGACCCACATGGGGAAGAACTGAGGCCTTTTGTCAAAAATTCATAGCAACCTATCAAGCATGTGAAGGAGTTGCCTCAGAAGCTGGTCCTTCTGCCAAGTCAGGCTTTCAGATGTCTAAAGTTTCAGACAACATCTTGACTGTTACACCATGAGAAATCCTAAGCCATGTTACTTAACTTCTCCCCATTTCCTTACTCACATGGGTGGTAAAAAAAGTTTTCTTTTTCTTTTAAACCACTAGATAAATAATACAGATAATATTAATTTCAGTTTAAGAATACCATTTTCCGCGCGCCTTTGGGAGGCTGAGGTGAGTGGATTGCCTGAGCCCGCAGGTTCGAGACCCGCCTGGGCAGCGAGACCTCATCTCTACAATAAACCA